>NC_058087.1:6698341-6998341 GCF_014858855.1 Bufo gargarizans | reverse complement strand
TCTAGTGGAGCCACACGCAGTAAAAACTATGAACAATCTCCAGATATGTATTAACTAAATTACACATTGAAATAATGTAATAATAGAGAGAACACGGCGTGATTAATTATTGCAGAGTAAAATTTACAATAAACCTGTCTTGATGGGTTCCTCAGCGACGCAGTATTACTGTCTGTGCAGTTGTTTAACAAGAACTTAATTGAAAAGATAAGTGAATGCACATTTAAAAGTATTGTTAATTTCCTTTATAATCACCCCATCCTTCAAAGTATTGACAGCACCAGGCAAAACCCTTTCTACTTTAACGTCTACTATTTTCCATATGGGCATCATAAATTATAGAGTTTTAATTGGAAGATTTATGGATACAATCTGAGAGAAAATATTTTTATATTCCCGATTTCTTGGTAACAAATGACATGTATTTCTTTATTTGAGCATTGAACAAAAAAATATTTGGGTTTGAGTACTTAGCCTTGAAATAGGCCAAAGGCCCAGCTTACCATTTTGTGTTTACAACTTCAATACAGACCTATCTGTCTCCATGGTTACAGACTACAAACACGCCTTGCGTAGTCTGATCTAGCTGACCAGTTAGTGTCCAATGGAACAAGCAGCCATTATCTCCCGACATAGGCAAAAAAAGCCCAATTCGTTACTGTTTTGTTCCATCCTCCTCGATGTTTGTTTGGCTGCAACAATGTATTGCCCATATGTTCCACGTTACCACTGCAGCCAGTCACTAGCCTCAGCAGCTATGTGCCAAATACCAGTGAGGCCAGCGACTGGCTATGTCCAAGGTATAATATAAGCATGTCATCACTGCAGGCAAGAAGCTGAGAGTATTGGAGTTGTTGAAGCTGACATTTGGTACCATATATATTCTTTTATTATTTTATCTCAATTGGTGGTTGGGAGAATTTTATGAAATATTTTTTTAAAATAAGTCAGGCAACCTTTTTACTACCTACGGTAGCGGAGAACAATTACTAAAGCTTGAAACCATAATACAGTAAATACAGTGCAAATGTCATTGCTACAAAGTAACAAATGAGCATTTACCGTACATTATTCCCCCAGATGCTATCAAGCAGTTTAGTTGTGCTTTGATACGAAAGACCGGAGTATGTCAAAGAGTGATCAATGCTGGTAAATGGTATGGTCAACCACAGGTGGTTTACAGAACAATTATGGTTGCCGAGAAAAGCCACATATAACATTAATAATGTTCTGTGGCTGAAATAGTTTGAGATGGGTTCTCACACACAATAGTGCAAACTGTATATGTCATGTGAGATAAATTCAAGACACCTAATTCATTCCACTGTATGAATAATAATAATATACTATATTGTGTATGTATACAATAGTATTCTATACTATATGTATTGAAAGTTCTTCTGTAGTTAAACCAATATTCATAACAATTTAACCAATTAAAGCATACCTTCAGTGATCTACTTAAAAGTCCATTTGTTACATACTGTCATCTGCAAATGTGTTTTGCCCTCCTCATTCACTTTCACAGAGACAAAGTACATTTGTGGGGCATAGTAGGTGGAAACCTAAGTTACCTTTACTTTCTCCCTGCTGTTGGTGCAGATGTCAGCCACAGGAGCAGATGAGAGAGAGAGAGAGAGAGAGAGAAAGGAAGAGAGATAGATGAAATGAAATGAATATTTCAAACAGAAAATTACAAACTGCCTGTGGATCTATAGAGAGCGCTTGCTAGCTAATAATGTTCTGTGATTACAGCAGCCTTGGCACTGGTTAAAGAATTGTGTATGTGTGTACTAACTGGTGCAAAAGGAACAGAGGAGTAGCAAGTATGAATTGAACTAGTAGGCTTGTAGAAATGGTGACAATGACTGAGCTGCAGCTGCACTGTATTTGTAACATAACTTTCTATTGAAGTTGAAGTGATTTACTGTTGGAAGAAGGAAAAATGTCTGCAGCAAATCAACTGAGCTTTGAAGAGAAAAGCTTCAGAAAAAAAAAAAAAGAACATTGTCCAAGTCCTATATTATATAAAGTAAATTGTGGTGTCGCAGCTAAAAGTTCTCATTTAGAATTCATTATTGTATTTTGTTGTATGAAGTTATCTATGCCATGTTTCATTAACATCAATTTTCCTTAGGTTCCATTCACACGTCCGTTGTTTCTTTCCTGATCTGTCCCTTTTATTTTCAATGGGTCCTGAAAAAAAATCTGACATTGTGCTGTCCAATTTTTTTTCAGGACCCATTGAAAATGAATAGGTACAGATCTGGTCCAGATCTGTTCCGCAAAAAACGGAACAGATCAGGAAAGAAACAACGGACGTGTGAATGGACCCTATATCTCTCTCATCATTTTTCATGGTACATTGAATAAATTACCAAAAGGCATATTTATTGCTTCTCCATCATTGGAGTTCGACATGCAGCTGGTGTCGCTAGGAGAATGATTATAGCAAGTCCACTATCTTTCACTGCTTGTCCAAGAGGTTGCCACTCACACACACCAGAGGCTTCTCTCACGTACACTGGTTAAGGAATGTAAATAGAACTCTTTTGTTATAAGGCTCTGTTCACATTTCAGTTATTGATTTTTTATTTTTTGCTCTGCTCTAGAATGAGTAGAGTGAAAACAATTGAAGTGTCAGACTCAGGATATGGCTGATGCCAAAGGCACCCAATGGACCCCCACTGACTATAATGGGTCAGTTTCCGTTATGTTTCCAGCATTTGGCCAGACATGATAGCATAGTATGTCTTTCTATTTTGCCCCGCTTTTTTTTTTTTTAAGCAAAATCTGTCACCTAAAGCTTCAGCACAGATGTGAATTTGCCACTGGATTGTATCTATTAGGTGCATTAGTTCCTCTCATCACATTGGGTGTTTCGGTCCAGTATTTCAAGACATTTCTTCCTTGTTAGGATGGAAAATAATTTCAGAGGGAGACTTTTTTTTTACCAAATTAATTAAATAAATAATTTATTTTGTATTGGGTCTCGGCAAACTCTAACCAAACAATTTCATGCATCTTTAAAAAGAGTAAAGAAAGATCAAAGACGTAAATCTAAAAAAAAAGTGGAAGTGTTAAATCTCATTTTCTTCAACGGTACGAGGAATAAAAAAATATTGTATTTATTTTGGATCTCTGTAGCCTAAAGCTTTCTGTTGTAGAGTTCAAATTGCTTCTGATGGCTGAGGAAAAGCCTAGCGTGTAGGTCATATATGTATGCATGCTGTATACCATATCAGTTCTTCATATATCAGCTAAAATTACATTCTGTAAAGGGAATTTTCTATATCATTTTTATTCCTTCTGCATAACGCGGCATAAGGTGGGGGCTGTGGCTTTGTAGCGCTAGAACTCACTTAAAATTCTGACCTATTTTTGTTGGGGAATTTCTTGTGGACTGAAATATCTGCGCTTCATTGGCCTGAATTATCCTATTGTCCCACGTAATTCTATTGATTTCTCAATACACCACCATGGTCAGTAGTGGCCATTTCCTTTTGGTTGACTGGATCTCAATTGGCTGCCGAATTGACCATTGAAATGACAGTTTATGTGTCTGTCCAGCTACCATCGACAACCTTAAAGGGTATTTAGTAAAAAAATTTTTACAACTGATTAAAGACATTAAATTATATGGTGATTCTTAATGTACAGAGGTTTTCCCAAACCAAGATTTGTGTTCCTTTAATCTGTGGATGGAGAAACATATGTACAAGTCCATGCACTATTAAATATTTACACATTGTACATCTACATAAAAGCACTGTGCAAAAATACAGGTCTAATAATAATAGTCATAATCTTATTTAGGGCTCATGCACACGGCCATTGCTCGGCAGTTCCGTGCATTGGGGACCGCAATTTGCGGTCCCCAATGCACGGGAAACATCTGCTGATGGATCCAGACCCATTCAACTTCAATGATCTGTCTGCAAAGCACAACTTCTATATTTTTGCAGTGCGGAGGCACAGAAAAACCCCACGGAAGCATCAAGTGAATGTCTCCGTGATGCGGTGAGCACACAGCCGGTGCCAGCATATTGCGGACCTGCTGTTTGCGGGCCGCAATACAGGCACTGCCAGGCAACATCCGTGTGGGTCAGGCCTTATATAGCGCTAACATATTCCACAGAACTTTATATACAGAAAATAATTGTACAGAGAAAATGAGACATTGTAAGTAAAAAAATAATAAAAAATACAATCAACCTTTTAAACAATCAAAATGAGATCCCTGCTGGTGAGACAACTTACCAGATGTGCAACCTGGCAGGTAGCGGAGCAGCTGTCACCTTAAAGAGGTTTCCGAGATTTTCTACCTGATGACCCATCCTCTGGACAGTTCATCAGTATCTGATCGCTGGGTATCCGACACCCAGGAGCCCCACGTTCAGCACTAGCTCCACAGCCTTCTTGCAGCTTTTCCTAGGCCAGTGACATCACGTTCATCGGTTACAAGGCCTAGACGCAGCTCAGTGAATGGGGCTGAGCTGCGATACCACCCACAGCCGACATACAATGTACCGCGCTGTGCTTGGTGAGCAGAGAGGAGGCCACGGCGCTACTGCAAGCACCAGTGCCTTCTTAAATACCTGATCGGCGGGGGTCCCAGGTGTCAGACCCCCACCAATCAGTTAAAATAATTTCACAAAACCTCATTTAAAAACTTCTTTCTGATACATGATAGATTGTATCTAATTCACTGATCTAATGAATGTCGTTCTCAGAGATTTGTGGATTGCTAGAGACATTACGAGGTGCTCTATCACAAGCAGCTTGAGAGGAAGAGGCCCATACACTGGCCTTGCTGGAGAACACTCTCCTGTTTGTGTCCATCTCCGGATAGATTGTAATAATATATTTTTAAAACTTTTGATTAAATATATAACTTTTGTTGTTATTTTACACCCTTCTATAAATCAAGTGGGTTAAAAGTAGCGATGAGTGACTTTAATAAATATTTGTTTCCATTCACTTCTCCTGGATGCGGAAAGAAATTTGATTTAGGTACGAATCGAGTGTAGTCAGATCGAAAGTGCTTTTAAATGCCTGCAATCAATTATCTATCTATCTATCTCATATCTATCTTTTATCTCATTATCTATTTCTCTATCTCTCTCTAGTCTACCCAAACTAAAATCAGATTTATTTTTTTTGCCGAAAATTCAGGTTGAATTTCGATTCTAAAGAGTCAATTCACTCCTCTCTAGTTAAAAGCGTCACCTGTATTTTCCTCTCTCAGGCTGAGTTACAGAGACTTAGCAGAGACTTGGCAGGAATAACGTCCTTAAGACCTCTCTTCATTTTATTTTATTATTAACACGGAAAATAAAAGTAAACTTTTGATTACTCATTGTGTCAAGTAGCAAATATCCTTGCTTGCCGTGTAACTGTGGACATTAAATGTGTCAAGAGGCAAGCTGTAAAATAAATGTCTGGGGCACCTTCATAAACAAAAATCTTATTTCCATAATTCATACAGCTGGCTGCCATTTATTGGCACGTCAGGTGCAGCGGGGACATTGCAGAAACATTAACATGTACAGCATCATTTGTCAACAAAGAAACAATGTAAGCAAATCGTTCAGAACCGATACAGATTTACAGCTCTTTCTGCCAGCTGCTAATTACGATGTGCTCGGCCTATTTGGTATGGCAGCTTTTATTGGAAAATGACAAAAGGGGAGCAGTATCCCGGATAGGAATATAGATGGAGCTTTTAGTAATAATACACACACAAGTCAGGTTAACAAAGACTCTCCTGCCGATTCGGCCGGCCAGGGGCATTTATTTAATGTGCAGGAAAAGAAAAATTGGAGAAATGATAACTTTGTTTTATGCTTGTTCTGTTTACTTTTTTATGTATTTGTTTTTCAGCATTGCATTTATTATGTTTATTATTTTTCCTTATGTATTTTATCTTATTTTTTTCAATATTATTATTGAAGATTAAAAAAAAACACCTATTTCTTATATTGTAAGATGATATGTCACTTAATCAATAGCAATGCTGTGTACACAAATGGCTATACATGGGTCTCCGGTAACTCATAGTTGCTTACTGTGTCCCCGCCGTGTGTATTATTCCTGTGCTTTGATATTATTTGTTTTATCCTCTGCTGTGATGTTACTGTGTTCACTATGGGGGAGTGTAAGTAGTGTGAGGAGGATCGTGGTATTAAGGGCCTTAAACATGGACTGAGAATCCCAAAGATAATCTCTAACAAGCGTTGATAGGAACGTTCGTTAGTGATTATCTGACGGTGTAAACGTAACGCAGATTACCTGATGAATGAGCGAAACGCTGATTTATCGAGTAATTTGATCGTTTGGGCACTCACATAAAAAACGTTGTTGGCCGACAGCAGATTGTGCTGGGTGACCACGGTCTGCTGCTGCAAACGAGTCAGTATGGGTAACAGTGTTGGCAATAGCAATCGCTTCTCCCCATACTCTGGAGGAGATCGCTGCATGTAAATGCAGCGGTCTCCTCCGCCAGTGAGCAGCAGATTGTTGGGAAGGAATGATTCCTTCCCGACTATCTGCTGCAATATCACCCTTGTAAAGGGACCTTTACTCATGGTAGCAGCTGTCCTGCTCCAGCGCTCCCTTGGGCCATGCACAATAAAGAGAGGGTGCACATGTTCTCTGCTGTACACCCTGGTAGAGGTCTCCTGTCTTTTGGAAGGTGGGGTGCTCTTGATGTTGATATTAGTGAGGCACAAGGCACAGTAGGCACAGGGAATGAGGTAGCGGGTGTGGTTCAACATATAACAAGTCTTTATTGAAGAGACATTTCTTTCCACAATCATCCACGTGAAATGGAGGCACATCTCTTGAAGAGTTGTAAACATTCTTGATGCTGACGTATGGGGTTGATTCTAGGAGCCCTCTGAGGAACTTTGAAAGATAGAAACTAGTGTTGATTGAGCATCAAAAGTGCTCGGGTGCTCGAGTAGAACATTTTGCGATGCTCGGGTGCTCTACAGAGCACAACGAGCACAATGGAAGTCAATAAGAGAAACCGAGCAATAAACCAGGCAGCCCCTGCTCTGAAGAGGGTAGGGTGTCGGGACTCTAGTTCGGCTTAGGAGTCCCTGCTCTGACTCCATATATAGCTATGTCCATATATGGAGTCAGTGCTTGGGGACACCCCAGTGTATTTAAATCTAATTTAGCCTCTATTTCTGAAAAGTTTCTGCCTGGATTTGGACTCACAACCGTCTACATTAGAAGCAAGGACTTTACCCACTCAGCTATAAAGCTGAATAATAAACTATGTAAAAAAAACTCATAGTAGTTTGTCATGTAGTAAGTATTCCTATACAGCAGAAGTATCATCTCATATTTCAGTGTAGGTTAACATGTAGTTGTATAGTATAGTATAGTGGTTAAAGTTCTTGGCTCTAATGTAGAAGGTTGCGAGTTCAAATCCCGGCAGAAACATTTCAGAAATAGAGGCTAAATTAGATTTATATATTTTATATTGTCTTTAGTAATTGTAAAAAAATGTATGGCACAAAATAAATGTGTAATTACATAAAAAAAATATAGATAGATAAAATCCTACTTTTGATATATATGAATACATATTATGTGGGAAACTACTACTGATGTTTTTAGCCATAATATATTTACATATATTGAAATATATTATATATTCTAAATATATAATAATATATGTAAATATATTATGGCTAAAAACTAATGTTTAAATTAAATTTAGCCTCTATTTCTGAAAAGTTACCTGCAGTGAAATATGAAATGATATTTCTGCTGTATAGGAATACTTAATACATGACAAACTACTATGACACAGTTTATCATTCAGCTTTATAGCTGAGTGGTTAAAGTCCTTGCCGCTAATGTAGAAGGTTGTGAGTTCAAATCCCAGCAGAAACTTTTCAGAAATAGAGGCTAAATTGGATTTAAATACACTGACTCGAGCATTGCGCTCGAGCATACGAGGTATTCGGCCGAACACTACAATGTGCAGAGCATCACTATGCTCGAGCCGAACTGCTCTCTCAGCACTAATAGCAACTCTTTACTTCCCAATTCAGCCAATACTTGCAAACATACAGTATATCTGAATAATGCCCACTGCATGGTGCAGACCACCAAGGGGTTGTCCGCTTTTAACCATTGATGATCTATCCTCAGGATAGGTCATCAATATCAGATAGGTGGGGTCTGACACCCGGGATCCACGCTGATCAGATGTTTGAAGAGAAGGCAACACTTGTACGATCGCTTCCTTCTCTGTTCTGTTAACCTGCTTGTTGCAGCAATTGCAGCAGCTAGCAGTGTAATTACAAGTATGGCTCCAGCCAATACACTTGAGCAGACAGATCCGTCCCATTGTCGTGAATGGGAGCACTTATAATTACACTGCTCACCACTGCAATTGCTGCAGCGAGTAGTTAAACAAAGCAGAGAAGGCAGCAATTGTGTGAGCGTTGATCGGCGTGGATCATGGGTGTCAGATCCCTGCAAATGTGATACTGATGAACTATCCTGAGGATAGCTCATCAATAGTTGAAGCAGACAACCCCTTTAATATTATAAAGGCACTATTTGTTCCACTGATATAACTGGAAGTCAGACGCTGTGTAAACCCAGCCAAGGGCTCTGGAGACCAGGAGCCATAAATGTGTATTACCTCCACAGTCTCTTTTCATGCACAAACCCTCTTCTCTTGGCTGCTCTCCCTTCTTAGGAGTGCTAACCTTCACTCACTGATCTCTAACCTGGATGACTATATGCCAGGGATGGCCAACCTGCGCCTCTCCAGCTGTTGTAAAAATACAAACTCCCACCATGCCCTGGCTGATAGCTGTAGTCAGTCAGGGCACGCTGGGAGTTGTAGTTTTGCAACAGCTGGAGAGCCTCAGGTTGGCCATCCCTGCTATATGCTAACTTAAGCTGCTACAGGACTACGGCTCCTGCTGCTCACTCTTGAACTGACTAACTCACCCCACGGCAAAGGGCTAAGCCATTGACTTTTATTGTGATAAAATGTGTATGTTAGTAGTAGTGCGGATTGTTATGCTGTAAGTAACAAAAATAGAAACCAAAGAAATACACATAGAGAGATATATGCCAAAGGGATTGGAGTTGTATTACCAGCAAAGCTGGAGCTTTTTGTCTAACAAATGCGGCAAAAGCTCGAAAAAAAAAAATCTCCAAACTCTAAAAAGACACAAAAACAGCCCAAAAAACTCCTTATGGCATACCTTGAGCCATCTACAGGCTATTTGGATGAACATCAGGGCTGGAGATGAGTGAAGTTATGAAAAATTTGATTCGTAAATTTGATTTGTGTGCATTCCTTTGCATGTATCAGGCGCAATGATGGGGAACAGTGATCACGCTACCCCTGTCATTGAAACGCTCAGATGCTGCGTTTTGCTGCCCGGACTGCCTGCCGGATCTGGCAAAACGTATGCCAACTGATGGCATTTGTAAAAATGTCATCAGTTTGAAAAATGCCTGATCAGTCATAAAAATGCATTGAAATGCCGGATCTGTCTTTCCGGTGTCACCTGGCAAAACGGATCCGGCATTCATTTTTTTCACCTTTTTTTCGATCTGCGCATGCGCAGACCGAAAGGACGGATCCGGCATTCCGATATTTTGAATGCCGGATCTGGCACTAATACATTCCTATACATTTAGGCAAGTCTTTTTTATTTTTCGCCGGAGATAAAACCGTAACATGCCACGTTTTTATCTTTTGCCTAATCAGTCAAAAAGACTGAATTGAAGACATCCTGATGCATCCTGAGCGGATCGCTCTCCATTCAGAATGCATTAGGATAAAACTGATCAGTTCTATTCCAGTATAGAGCCCCTGTGACGGAACTCTATGCCGGAAAAAAAAAAAAGCAGGGGTTAATCAGGGTAAAAAAAAAAAAACTCCTCACCTCTTCCATTTGCTTGCATAGAGGCTATCGCGCCATCTTGATTGTAGACACTGCGCAAAATCTTGCAATACGTCACCTCTTAGATGTGGCGATGTCATACGTAACCCCGCGTGAGACTTTGCGAGTTTTCTGCAATTAAGAAGGCTGTGACAGCCTCTTTGCACTCAAAAAGATGGGGTGAGTATTTTTTGTTTTTTTAACCGCTATTTTAGGAAAAATTTATTTGTTTACCATGAAGCACAAAGAAATTCGGGTTCACGGCGAATCAAATTTTTCATGAAATTCGGATTGAAATCCACTTTGTTAACTTTGAGTCGCTCAACACTAACCAGGGCCATAAAACAGCATGGAAATAATGCACTCTGAACGCCACTACCGCCTGTCAGAAGTAGACGTCACCATCCCTCCTAACCTTCCGTATGTGTCGGACGTTACATGTATAAGAGGCTGAAACCATAAAAAGATTTTTCTTGCAAATGAGACGCTATAGGTGTCAGTGTCGGCTGTGAGCCCAGACAGGCTGGCACAGGAGCCCTCAGCATTATGATTAATGGCCGCGCACATCACTGTTGTCTAGCTGCAGTAAAATACTGCCTGTCACTTCATCATTGTGTTTACACAGCCTGTAAATTGCTTAAGCGGTTTTCCCAGGATACAGTCGGAGGCGCATTATTCAGAATTTACAGAAGTCTGACAGAACCTGACAATGCGAGATGTGCCATCACGCCACCTATGTGGAAATAAAAGTCTTAGGCCTCGTTCTCCTTTCCGTGTCAGTGTCACATCCGTGAAAAAAAGCATACGTGTTTCATCCGTGAAGATGTCCATGAAGGATCTGTGGTCCGTTTTTACTATCCGTGTGTCGTCCATAATTCACTGACGTTGCTCAGCTGAAAATTTATTTCCAAAGAATCTCCTATTAGCCTCCAGTGAAAAACGGATGCAACGCGAACACACCACGGATGTGTGTCAGTGATTTTCACGGACCTATAGACTTCAATGGGCTTGCTAGGTCCGCATCACGGATCAAAGTAGTGCACGTCTCCGTGATATTGATTACTGACCCACATACTGAAATGTCAACAGACACATTTAAGTCAATGGGTACGTGTGTCTTCCGAAGAAAATGGGGACAGCGCATGTGATAAAAAAACAGAAATGTGAACAAGGCTTTAAGGTTGTATTACACAGCCCGATGTGGTAGACAACTGTCGGGGGGGGGGGGGGGGAAGCGTTCCCTCCCGGCAATCTCCTTCTCTCTAGTGGAGAAGACCATTGCAATTACATGCAGTGATCTCCTCTTCAGAATGGGGAGAAGTGATCGCTACGACATCGCTCGTCCCCATACTGTATTGTGGTTTGCAGGCGGCAGATCGTAATTGGACACAATGATCTGCCGCTTGCAAACGATCATTTTTTTAACATGTCAAAAGCTTTGGATTGCCCGATGGTTGAGTTTGCTCGTCCATCGGGCAATCGGCGGCAGTATTGCACTGCCAGATGATCGCTAATAATGAGCATTCATGCAAACGCTCGTTAGCGATTATCTGCCGAAAAATCAGGCCGTGTAATACAGGCTTTACACTAGTATCTCAATAAAGGGTAATCATTCTGAAATAAAAAGTTTAGCTGCTTTCCGCTATACTTTGCCATTTAATTCAATTCTTCATCATTTTCAAGATCTCTGTTTGCTGGTGTTGAATAGAAACATCCTTGTTTACAAATCTGTCCCGTACTCACACACACACACGTCAAGAGAGGCTGGCGCGGCCGTCTTGATTGAACAAAATGCACCAAATCTTGTGCGCGCTGGCGCGTGCTGTCATCATGTCAGCGTGCGCAAGATTTGGCGCGTTTTCTTCAATCAAGACGGCCGCAACAGCCTCTCTGTGAGCAAATGGATGAGGCGAGTATGTCATTTTTTGTTTATAACTCTTGATTAACCCCTGAAAGGCCTCAATGTGACTGTCAGATGCCGCAATCAGCGTTGAACGCAGCATCTGAAGATTTCAATGACTGAGGGTGGCGTGGTTGCTGTTCCCGGTCATTGCGCCCGCTACTTACAATGTAACGTAATTCGTAACAAATTGAATTTTTTTGTGAGCTTGAATAGAATTTTGATAACTTTGCTCGTCTCTCGTTATAAGATACATCTCTAGCTCGATAAAGGATATGTCGCCGAAACGTCGTATTTAGTTTGCTACTTGTACACTTTCATGGCTTCAATACATGATTTACCGGAGATGCTGCCGTGACCTTTCTTCTTTCTATAGTCATAAGATACAGTCACTATGTAACATTCCCAGGGCGGATGTTTCCAGTATGAGACGCTGACAACGATATTAAGCCGTAGCCATGTTCGCATCGCTTTCTCTATGATGAACCATTGTCAGGACGTGTCTGAGAATCTTTATCAAACAGCAGATTTAGGTTTTTTTTCGTGCAGCCTTCTGCTATCGCCCATAAAATCCATGTCTGCGAAAATAGGTTGTAATAGCTACAAGCTGGCGCCGGGCCTGCAGGAGTCATGTGAAGTGGGCTTTTTGATACCATTTGTGTTCACGTTCAGCTACTGAGACAAGAGGGCTTCTGTCTTGTCTGTGGCTCGGGGACTTACCTCAGGCGATGGGAACAATGGGTCTGGAATACTAAATACACTGCCCTGAATACAGATAGGACGTTGTGCTTTCGCTCCTGGGAATGTGAAGTAACGTATAACCTGAGTTACACCAGGCTGCGGACCACCTGTAGTTAAAAACATCAAATTAAGAAGGGGTCCTGCTGCTTCTTCACAGTTAAAGGGGTTTCTAACATTTCCTTTAACAGTTTGCATAGCAAAAATATAAAACACATAATGTAGTCACTCAGTCGGGAGGCCGCTAATGGAAAATACCATATAATATAGTACAACGTTTATAATTAACTGCTTCAGTGCTGAGGATACGATCCAATCATCTGCATATTGATGTTGAAAATCTATCTATCCTGTGCATATATATATATATATATATATATATATATTTATTTTTTATTTATTTATATATATATATATATATATATATATATATATATATATATATATCTCTTTTATGGTTATTTCAATCTCCCACTAGTTATAATTATCGCACGTAGAGACAAAATGGGCTATAGGCAGTTAGAAAAGGGTCTACCTTGGTTTCCCCCAGAAACGGCGCCACTTTGTCTTTGGACTGTGTATGGTATTACAGTCTAGTCCTATTTAAAGGGCACCTTTCCCCTCTCCTGACATGCCTGTCTTAGCAACTACTTGCATCCCCCATGTCATAACAATTCTGGGGCATCTATTCTTATGACTCTATGATGTGCAATTCCTTTTTTATTCCTTTTAGAAGTTTAGAAGGTCCAGATGAGTGTTACCAGTTGGGGCGGTGTTCCTTCACAGTCTGACATTACCCACTCAAGGGCACCCCCAGGGGCGAACTGGGAACTTAAAGTAGCCCTGGAAAAAAATACTAAAAGTGGCCCTATTTTGTAGTTGGGTAAAATTGGTCGAAGGCAGGGCCAGCAGTACCATATTGTGGCACATTATACCTCCCCAACAGAGCCAAATACCACAGTCCATCACAAAATACTGCCAGCAGCACAAAATACATCCCCCAAAATTTCCACTGGTCGGCCATGAGGAGGGCCCAGGCGGCCCCCTGGGCATTGGCCCAAAGGGAAATTTCCCTGTAAGGTCTATGCCCAATCCGCCCCTGAGCACACGCCCAAATAGTAGCGCTCATCTGGACCTTCGTTGCAGACGCTAGCAGTCTGACTAAACCAAACGTCTTGTGCCTTGGATACCCAGGGGGCCCAAATAGGGATAGGGGGCCCATTCAAAAATTTGCTGTGGAGCCCAACCTTTTTTAGTTATACCTCTAATGCATACTATGATATATGTTAGCACTGTACAATCGCTGAGTTGTATAGGGTCATAATACAGCACACCTAGAAGTCTGTGGGGCCCAATACTATGTATATTCCTTATTTATATGGCAGAAAAAAAAAGGGCATGCACTGGAGCTCTACTCCAGATGTATAACGTGCCTACAGCTCCATAGTATGAAACCACAAGGACTTCATGCGCCTCCATGCAAGCCTTACAGTACAGTAGTGAAATATTTTCAGGACCATAGAATTTCATGGAGACATTTTGCAAATGCCATGAAATGAAAAGTTTAAGCGATAGAGGTAAAATATATCGGTTGCATATGTGCTGGATAGTGTCGGAGTCTTTGTCATTTGATCTGCTTTTTTTTGTGTGTGTGACATCGGACATCAGGTGTAAAATGAAATGGAACAGTCTCCTGAAATAATGGACATATGGGAGTGTATCCTGCCAGATATTCTGCCTTACTGCTCTATTGATCTTGCTTCCTCTGAGTCTCTCCTGTGTTTGAGATCAGATACTGCAGGATAGAGGGATGCCAGGAACGCAGTCTAGTGGAGCATCTGGCACAGTGTGGGGGGAAAAAAAAAGAACAGACTTGGACCTGACTTATAGCTGTGAGCTGCACCCACAAAGCAGGTGTCAAATGGTAAAACTCACAGAGCTGGCTCACTAACCTGAATATTGGTCATGGCTAAATTATCTGATTCAGCATCAAGTTACAAAGTTTCTTTGTTTATATGTAAAATAAATAAATAAATAATTTGTGTGCAATTTGTATCCATTTTGTGTCTTTTGTTTACGTTATATTTGTGTGATCATTTCAAAAAAATTGTATCCATGAAAACCAAAAATGTACTAATCAAAATTCACAATTCTGCATGTCGTGCATTATATTTATTTGGATGCTTTTTGCTCCCCCCAGACAAAGGGGTATGGTCTCAATTGGAATAGGTTTGTCTACACAGGAAAGGTGCATGGTGTAGGGCAGGGGTAGGCAACCTCCGGCTCCCAGCTGTTGTGAAACTACAATTCCCAGCATGCTCCATTCATTTCTATGAGAGTTCTTAGAAGAGCAGAGCAAGTATGCATACTGGGAGTTGTAGTTTCACAACAACTGGGAGCCGGAGGTTGCCTACCCCTGGTGTAGGGTGTTACAGTGTGTGCCGAAATTACGACAAAATGTTGATGGAAAATGTTTGGTGCAAAATAACATATGAATTTGTATTCCATGTTTTTGGAGCTGAGGTGACCAAAAAACAGGATTTATGGTTTTATTAAATTTTTTAGCTTTTTTTACGGTCTTCAACAAGAGATAAAACTATTTCATTTGCTTTATTGGATAGGTTGATATGGACGTGGCAATATCAAACATTTTTTTTTTTTCAAAGTAATAAAACATTTTTAAATTGAGCAAAAGGCAATTTTTTATTATTTTTCTTAAATATGTTCTTAATTTTTTAGTCCCACTGGAGGACTTGGATCAAGTGAAGATCATGTCCCCTTGGATTATATATTTTATTTCTCTAAATGCCAATATTTTTAGTGCAATTTTTTTAATTAATTAATTATTGATGCACATAATTTATTTCTTGTTTTATATTTCATTAAGAAATGTAGTAAAAATAAATTAAATAAATAATCCACCGAGACATTAACTTCACTTGATCTGAGGACTTGAACATGTGATTGTCTGATCACTGATATAATATATTGCAGTATTAATGTATTGCAGTGTATTATGCCTGTCAGCTTAAGGCAGGGCACAATAATAGTAGGGCACAGATGGCAGACCTGGTGGCCTTTATCAGACTATGGCCTATGGCTTCTCAGGGGGAATGAGGGGGGACACTAACTTTAAACAATTCCTAAGATAAAGCGTTATCTCCAATTATGGGTGTTACTGCAGTGTTTCAGCTTTTATGTTGCAGTCGATACCTGCTGCTGATAGTGCCAGATTCTGCTCCTGAGCTGGCACCATTACTGTGCTGTACATGTATGGTACCGTGCTTCAAGTCCCTTTCTTTCATGTTGTATATTTTCACCATGGTGTGGGAACAGGTTAAGTGGATTTTCTGATCCCTAAAAAAACATTAAAATTTGCCTAATTTTTTTGTACAAAATTGTGATATACAGTTGTGTTCTTCCTTACTTTTCCTCTTGGCTCAAGATACAGTATCCCAAGATGAGCAGAGCAAGATGATCAGCTTCCCTGGGTTTCTATGTGGAGTAGATGATCCTGTCTTCAAAAGCTGTCTCTCTGTAGCTAGATATAAGGCATTGCAGTTTGGTGAAGGCCCCACTTGTCCGATTGTAGAATCACCCATGAGTCTTTGCTAAGAACCTTGAGGGCCTATCAACTGCAAAACTTTCTTATATCTCAAACTTCTAGAATGAGTTTTAATTGAAATTAGATTATATTTGAGGTGCATTCTATGGGCTTGGACTCTCTCTGACACACTTTGTCTATTTCTTATGGCATTTTTCAATCCTCACCCCTACCCAGAGGACCCCCTCCAAGGTTTTTCATCCAGAAGGAGACAGAATTAAATTTGGAATTCACCCTTGGGCAAAGGCATTAAATAGTCACACTCGCTCTTGAATCCTCCATCAACTTCAGATTCCAAGATGTGGGATATAAATTATCACTCTGGTACAGGGTTCCCATCCATCTTCATGCTATGTTTTTGGAAGTATATATTTCTCTGTACTGTAAGTAAATTTGGTGGACACATCCCAAGCCTAAGGCAGCGAACAGTATCTACACAAACTATCCGGAGGCACCTGCACGACACTGGGCTATCAGCCAGACATCCAGCTACAGGTGTTCCATTGGCCTCTTGCCAACTCTCTCAAAAGGCTATCATGATGCACAGCAAGACGGCAATGGAGGCTGAAATGGAGGTCTGTCCTCTTCAGCACTGAGTCCCGCTTTTGTCTTATAAGCAATGATAGTCGGTGACTGGTCTGAAGACCATGTGGGTAACCCCATGAAGAGGCCTTCACAAGAGAATGTCACACAGGACCTACTCCCAGGATTATTCTGTTGAGTGGCATAATGTACGGACCCCTCTACTCTTCATTTTAAGTACACTAATAGCTCAGCATTATGTTGATTTGGTCGGGGAACCAATGGAATGTCCATTTCTCCAAAGTGTCCTCTGAGCCATTTTCAACAGCCTTCATGTGGCTCTTGCTACTGTGAGCAGCCTGCATGGCCTAAACCTGCTACTATGGCCTGCAGAATCTTTGGTCTTGTCTTCCATCGAGGACATCTGGTATGTCATTCGTCGGTTATTGCAATGGGAGCTGATAGGCGCGAATCTTGATGATTTGCTTGACCATGTTCATTCAGTGTGGCAGAATATTCCTCAGACATCTGCATATCATTAACATGTCTATCATTCCTGTGATTTCCATAATTCCACAGCATTTCCTTCTTGAAGTTGCAATATCAATGTTGAAGAGCATACTTTAAATAATAAAATACTATATAAAATGTTATATAATTTATTTATTTATTTTGAAGCTGAGTGTATGTATGTCTGCTAAAAGAATCCGCACCGTCACATTTACAATCACGAAATTTGGAACACAGGTACATCAGGTGTCCGGGAAGGTTTTAGACCATGTCTCAGCTCAGCTCCCTAGCACGTACTGTTCCTGAGATATTACCCCAAAAATGCATTAGCTTGCAGGACCTTAGTCTCCACATACACACAGTTTTACAATAGGTTTCCATAACAACCCGGCCATTTTTCTTCATTGCAGTAGTTCAGCTTTAAAGGGTGCTGTGGATGACACTGTTAAGGTAGTGAAGTGCTGTGGAAGTCGCAGTTCAGGGGGCAGGTAGGGTGGCCATTCAGGCAACCCTCAAAAGATGGACTTAAAAACCCTGCCACCAGGTCTGCTAAGCCACGCCCTCGGTCAGGTTAGGCCACGCCCCTCTCAACTTCTATCAGCTGCAGGGGTGGGAGAGAGGGTGACTTTCTCCCTGCAGCTCTTTCTGAGAGTGAGCTGTTCAAAAGGACATCCCTGTGTCCTTCCAGGCACTGCGCCAGATGGAGGACAGGGATTCTGAAAGCCAGACTGTCTGGCCTAAAACCGGACCTCTGGCTACCCTAGAGGCAGGCTGTTGTGGAGATCACAGTTAAGGGGACGGTCCGCTATGGAGGTCAGTGTTAAGGGGCAGATTGCTGTAAAGGCCACTGTTAAGGGGACTGGGTGTTGTGGAAATCACTGTTAAGGAGATGTGGTACTGTGGAGGTCATTAATAAACGGGCAGCCGCTGTGAAGGTCACTGTTAAAAGGGCGGCTGCTCTGGAGGTCTCTGTTAAGGGGGCAGGATTCTGTGGAGGTCACTGTTAAAGGGGCGGGCGCTGTGGAGGTCTCTGTTAAGGGGGCAGGATTCTGTGGAGGTCACTGTTAAAGGGGCGGGCGCTGTGGAGGTCTCTGTTAAGGGGGCAGAAAATGGTGGAGATCACAGTTAAGGGGATGGTCCGCTATGGATGTCAGTATAGTATTAAGGAGCAGGGTGCTGTAGAGGTCACTCTTAAGGGGCCGTGGTTTTGTGGAGGTCACATTTTAAAGGAATAGAGTTCTGTAGAGGTCACTGTTAAGGGGGCAGTTTATTGGGGAAACAATGTTAATGAGTTATAGTTGATACTATCGATTATCTTTTAACACACACAAACATTAAATGAAATAGATGAAATATACTTGTGCAAAGCCGTGTCCTCCTACTAGTGTGTGTATATATACAGTTGCAAGAAAAAGTATGTGAACCCTTTGGAATGATTTGGATTTCTGCACAAATTGGTCATAAAATGTGATCTGATCTTCATCCAAGTCACAACAATAGACAATCACAGTCTGCTTAAACTAATAACACACAAATAATTAAATGTTACCATGTTTTTATTGAACACACCATGTAAACATTCACAGTGCAGGTGGAAAAAGTATGTGAACCCTTGTATTTAATAACTGGTTGAGCCTCCTTTGGCAGCAATAACTTGAACCAAAAATTTCCTGTAGTTGCAGATCAGACGTGCACAACGGTCAGGAGTAATTCTTGACCATTCCTCTTTACAGAACTGTTTCAGTTTAGCAATATTCTTGGGATGTCTGGTGTGAATCGCTTTCTTGAGGTCATGCCACAGCATCTCAATCGGGTTGAGGTCAAGACTCTGACTGGGCCACTCCAGAAGGCGTATTTTATTCTGTTTAAGCCATTCTGTTGTTGATTTACTTCTATGCTTTGGGTCGTTGTCCTGTCGCAACACTCATCTTCTGTTGAGCTTCAGATGGTGGACAGATGGCCTTAAGTTCTCCTGCAAACTTGGGAATTCATTTTTCCTTCCATGATAGCAATCCGTCCAGGCCCTGACGCAGCAAAGCAGCCCCAAAACATGATGCCCCCACCACCATACTTCACAGTTGGGATGAGGTTTTGATGTTGGTGTGCTGTGCCTCTTTTTCTCCACACATAGTGTTGTGTGTTTCTTCCAAACAACTAACCTTTGGTTTCATCTGTCCACAGAATATTTTGCCAGTACTGCTGTGGAACATCCAGGTGCACTTGTGCAAACTGTAAACGTGCAGCAATGTATTTTTTGGACAGCAGTGGCTTCCTCTGTGGTATCCTCCCATGAAATCCATTCTTGTTTAGTGTTTTACGTATCGTAGCTTCGTTAACAGGGATGTTAGCATATGCCAGAGACTTTTGTAAGTCTTTAGCTGACACTCTAGGATTCTTCTTCACCTCATTGAGCAGTCTGTGCTGTGCTCTTGCAGTCATCTTTACAGGACGGCCACTCCTAGGGAGAGTAGCAGCAGTGCTGAACTTTCTCCATTTATAGACAATTTGTCTTACCGTGGACTGATGAACAGCAAGGCTTTTAGAGATACCTTTATAACCCTTTCCAGCTTTATGCAAGTCAACAATTCTTAATCGTAGGTCTTCTGAGAGATCTTTTGTGCGAGGCATCATTCACATCAGGCAATGCTTCTTGTGAAAAGCAAACCCAGAACTGGTGTGTGTTTTCTATAGAGCAGGGCAGCTGTAACCAACACCTCCAATCTGATCTCATGGCTGAAACCTCACTCCAATTAGCTCATGGAGATGTCATTAGTCTAGGGGTTCACATACTTTTTCCACCTGCACTGTGAATGTTTACATGGTGTGTTCAATAAAAACATGGGAACATTTAATTCTTTGTGTGTTCTTAGTTTAAGCAGACTGTGATTGTCTATTGTTGTGACTTAGATGAAGATCAGATCACATTTTATGACCAATTTGTGCAGAAATCCATATCATTCCAAAGGGTTCACATACTTTTTCTTGCAACTGTGTATATATATATATATATATATATATATATATATTATTAATATTATATAATTTTTTACAAGGAAAACAATGTTAAAATTTATTTTGTGTCTACAAATTAAGGGTCCATTCACACATCCGTAGAATGGGTCTGCATCCGTTCCACAAATTGTGGAACGGGTGCTTACCCATTATTTCTCTACGGGGCAGGAATGTATGCAGACAGCACACAGTGTGCTGTCCGCATCCGCATTTCCGGAGCGAGCCCCCCATCTTCCGGTCCGCGGATCCGGAAAAAAATAGAACATGTCCTATTCTTGTCCGCAATTGTGAACAAGAATAGGCAGTTCTATGGGAGTGCCGGCCGGGTGTATTGCGGATCCGCAAAACACTACGGACGTGTGAATGGGCTCTAAGATATCATAAGCTATTTTGGTTATAAAATTTTACTTCTTCTTTTGATCACAGAAGTTTATCTTATCTTTTATTTTTAAAAAATGATAATAATAATGCTAAAACAAAAAAACAAACCCCATACAAGACCCTCTCAATTCTTTAAATGGTCCAATCTGACCAACAAGTTGAAATCTTGGAATGTCGTCTTGCAGTTTTAGAATAGATCTTATTTTGCTTCCCAGAAACTATTATGCCTTGAGGTGCTGTAAGCACAATTGATGCCTTGTTAACAATAAGGCATAGCAATAAAAAACAGCGAGCTACTCTGTAGATATAAATCATAATTTGGACTTGCAGTAACAGTGAATCCATTCATTAGGATTCAACACAGTCACATCTTATCAGTAATACTTCTGCCTTGTGACTAAGGAGGATATGGAAAGATGACATCACCAGTATTAAACACATCACCACCTTGTTTGTTCTCTATGTGTAGGAGCAAATTGTGGCCCATCCCCTACACTTTAGAAATAATACCTTTTGTGTTTCCTACAGCTGTAGGACCAGAGGCGAGAAATACCACATCACTGGATAATGGATGGTTTATACCCTTTGACTTTCTTAGTCTGAACATTATTACACTGGCTTCAGAAAAAGAAAATTAGTGAGAAATCTTCCATACAACAGACAGTTGAGGATGCCCAAGGACTACATATGAATGCTTGAAGGACCACATGACTACTTAGGATGGAAACCTTATGACTATGAGCTGTGCTGTTTTGTCCACAATTGCTTTTCCTCTTTGATATGTTCTGAATACATTTTTATCTAGGCCAAGGCTTCTCAAACTTTTTCTTCTGGGGTCTCACACGCCAAACAATTATGGCTTAAGGATCTCACCAGAGGTCAAAATGCATGCCAAAAAAATGTCCTAGACTTCCTACAAAACAGTGCTAACCGCAGTGTTTACTACAATGCCTTCAGATGGACGCATGGTGCCCCACAGGAAGCTCAACACTTTTTATGCTCGTTCCTCTTCGAATGTAAGGAAGAATCTCACACACACATGAAAGTTACGATCCGTGTGCGGATCTGCACAACAGAATATCTTCCCAGATTATGATATTTCTGACAAAGCACTTCTGGGACAAAAATATCATGTCCTCCGACAATAGACCTGTCATGGGGAATATGTTGTGGTGGTTGGATGGTGTGCTGCTCATCATGGAGACCTGTAGGTTGCCTCACTAGTGAGACCTAATGGACTGTTGGAGATTAAGCACTGTGCTAACAAGTTCCTCTTATATCTCAAAAATCCTTTGAGTTTCCTCAGACTCCTAAATGGAAGTGTTTCCCACTCGTGTTGATCAAGCACCAAAGTGCTCGGGTGCTCTACCGAGCACCCGAGTATAATGGAAGTCAATGGGAGAACCCAAGCATTAAACCAGGCACCCCCTGCTCTGAAGAGAAGAGGGTATCTGGTTTATAGAAAAAGGTAAGAAATTGATGGAAACGCCACCAAAATGGTTTGGAAACAGCATGGGGAGGACACCTGAATGCATCTTGGACTCCTATTGCCTATGACATACAATAGACAACCACACAAAGGCTATTTGCCAAAAGCCAGGGTATGTGCAAGCCAACAATCTATCCATGAGACAGATACAGTCAGCACACCTTACAATGGCAGCCTTGTGCACTACGAGACATTCAAAACCAGCTGTCATTGGACTGAGATCCAGTAAGCCTCAAAGTTGCTTCATATCTGTTGGGTGGACATGCGCACCTAGATCAATATCATTAGGGTGACAAAAAGTTTTCTGATTGTCCTAACATATTCAATAACCTTTAACCTTTTTTATACAGTTTTGTCATGTAAACTCATTTGCATAAACATGGGCATATGGGAAAAACATGCAAATGAGCAGAATCTGCCTTGTTTATCAGCTGTGAAAACCATTTGCATGGAAAATGAGACTACATGACAATAAATCCACGTGAACTCCGAAATGAGACACTGTACACCTCCAGGAATACATATAATAAAGAGAAAACTTTAAACCACATCACCTGTATAAAAGAGGGGAGGGTTAGGGGGGGGGGAGGGAAATGTTTAGGAAAATGATTATTGCACTGTTTATTTGTGTTTTATGTTTGTTTTCACTGCACACATCTGTAAAAAAAATAAAAGGAATATGACCTGTAATTTGATCCAATATGTACCTTTTAAATGTAAATGTGCAAATGATATCAAAAGCTAATAAAATGTTTTTTATAAAAAAAAACATGAAACCAATAGATGGCGCTGTTCATGAGTCATGAACAGAGCCATCTATTGAATTCATAGTCTTTTCATAAGATTATGAATCCAATAAATGGCGCTGTTCATGAGTAGTGTTGATCGCGAATATTCTAATCGCAAATTTTATCGCAAATTTTCCATGCAAATGGTGTTTCAGCTAAAAAAGAAGCAGATTCAGCTAATTTGCATATGCCCACGGTTATGAAAATGAGTTTACATGAGAAAACTATATAGAAATGTTATTGAATATTATGTTAGGACAATCAGAAAACGTTGTCACTCTAATGATAATGATCTAGGAGCGCAGGTCTACCCAAGCCATCCAACAGATATGAAGCAACTTGGAGGCTTGCTGGTTTTGAATGTCTAATAGTGCACAAGGCTGCCATTGTAAGGCATGCTGACTGTTATCTGTCTCATGGATAGACTGTTGGCTTGCAGATACCTGGCTTTTGGCATATAGCCTTTGTGTGGTTGTCTATGGTATGTCATAGGTAATGGGAGTCCAAGATGCATCCAGACATCCTTCCTATGCTGTTTTCAAACCATTCTGGTGGTGTTTCCATCAATTTCTAACCTTTTTCTGTGACCCAGACACCCTCTCTATTTCTGGGCAGGGGGTGCCTGGTTTAACGCTTGGGAATCCCATTGATTTTCACTGTGTTCAATTGTGCTCAAGCATACACAGTGTTCGGCTGAACACTGCAATGTGCCAAGTATAGCTATGCTCAACCCAAACTTCTGTTAATTTTGGTGTAAATTAATTAGTAAAAGCATAGTGTCCTCTAATATGGTCCATATTACAGATCCACAGAAGTTGTCCCCAAAACCTCCAAAACCTTGAATAGCAAATCTGCCAAGAATATTTTTTCTGTAGGGAATTATAGAACTTATGGGGTAATTTATGATTAGATATACGCCACTTTTTGGCATATATCTGTTGCAGATTCAGTCACAAAATATATTTGCAGCAAAATCCTACACTTTTTCCCCTGCCTTGCCACGTATGCCAGTTCTAAAAAAGGCATGGTATGGCGTCGGTGGGGAAGAAGGCGGGCCAGCAGGGCCTGACGTAAATTTAAGTCTGTTAGGTGTCGGTGGTGGCCAGCGCCTCTACATAACTTAGGTGCATAAAACGCCAGCGCAGGGGTATTAAAACCAGCGTCTAAAATTACCCCATATATCCTTACACATCAGGGGAAATCTTATAGTAGTTATATTCTTGTGCATAGGGGCAGTATTATAGTACTTGTATTCTTGTACATAGGAGCAGTATTATAATAGTTATAGTCTTGTAAATAAGGGGAATTTTTATAGTAGTTTTATTCTTGTACATATGAGCAGTATTATAGTAGTTATATTCTGTACATAGGAGGTAGTATTATAGTAGTTATATTCCTGTACATAGGAGGCAGTATTATAGTAGTTATATTCTTGTACATAGGAGCAGTATTATAGTAGTTATATTCTTGTAAATAGGAAGCAGTATTATAGTAGTTATATTCTTGTACATAGGAGTAGTATTATAGTAGTTATATTCTTGTACATAGGAGCAGTATTATAGTAGTTATATTCTTGTAAATAGGGGGCATTATTATAGTATTTATATTCTTGTACATAGGAGCAGTATTAAAGTAATTATATTCTTGTACATAGGAGCAGTATTATATAGTAGTTATATTTTTGTACACAGCAGCAGTATTATTGCAGTTATAGTATTGTACAACATATGAGGCAGTATTATAATAGTTATATTCATTTACATAGGAGGCAGTATTATAGCAGTTATATTCTTTTACATATGTGCAGAATTATAGTTCTTATATATTTTTATGTAGGAGACAGTATTTTAGCAGTTACGGTATATTCTTATATATATAGGGGCAGAATTATGGTAGGTATTACCTTGTAGTCATGATACAGCATCATTATAAATATATTGGGGCACAGTTATTAAGACCGGCGATTTAGACGCCAGCCCTAATAAAGGTTCATAGCTGGCGGAGGATCCGCTGGAGTTATGAAGAATAGCAGGCCTCTCCATAACTTCGGTGCATCCAGCGCCAGTTCTAAATGTGGGACAGCTTCCTTGCTGTCCTAAATTTAGATCTTTTTCTACGCCTAAAACAGTCATAGAAAATTTTAGACCTGGCATGAGCGGGGAAAAGTCAAAGATAGCGGCATAACTAACCGTTGCGCTGCCATCTGCGCCTGAAATACACCTAATTTAGGTGTATTTCACATTAAAAAATGACCCTCGTTGTCTTTAATTTTAGATTGCTTATAGTTTCATTGCAATTGATTAAAAAATATATATATAATCAATGGACGTGTTCATTATTGGTAGTAGAAAAATAAAAGACAGTGCATATAATACTCATAGAACACAGATAAATGCTTTTTCAAACCACATATTACAGTACAGGATCATGGTTAAATACTGCCTGTGTCTTTGGTGATGCCCCCTGTTATCTCTTGCAGCGTGTGGTGTATACAGAGAACAATTTGTGTGTTTAATATTGTATGCATGTGTCATACAAAGCTCCTGTGTCTTCATTGTGACATTCAAAGCATGAAATCCCCTCGGAGTCTGCTCCTCCTAGAATCTTGTCTTTCAAGTTCAGAGCATGTAAACATGTGAACTGTTATGTCTTATCTCTCTCTGCTTGTCACTGCAGTCCTGTTTTACTGAGGAAATATTGAATTAGCTATGTTATATATTAATATATATATATATATATATATATATATACAGTACAGACCAAAAGTTTGGACACACCTTCTCATTCAAAGAGTTTTCTTTATTTTCATGACTATGAAAATTGTAGATTCACACTGAAGGCATCAAAACTATGAATTAACATATGTGGAATTATATACATAACAAAAAAGTGTGAAACAACTGAAAATAGGTCATATTCTAGGTTCTCCAAAGTAGCCACCTTTTGTTTTTATTACTGCTTTGCACACTCTTGGCATTCTCTTGATGAGCTTCAAGAGGTAGTCACCTGAAATGGTCTTCCAACAGTCTTGAAGGAGTCCCCAGAGATGCTTAGCACTTGTTGGCTCTTCTGCCTTCACTCTGCGGTCCAGCTCACCCCAAACCATCTCGATTAGGTTCAGGTCTGGTGACTGTGGAGGCCAGGTCATCTGGCGCAGCACCCCATCACTCTTCTTCATGGTCAAATAGCCCTTACACAGCCTGGAGGTGTGTTTGGGGTCATTGTCCTGTTGAAAAATAAATGATGGTCCAACTAAACGCAAACCGGATGGAATAGCATGCCGCTGCAAGATGCTGTGGTAGCCATGCTGGTTCAGTATGCCTTCAATTTTGAATAAATCCCCAACAGTGTCACCAGCAAAGCACCCCCACACCATCACACCTCCTCCTTCATGCTTCACAGTGTTAACCAGGCATGTAAAGTCCATCCGTTCACTTTTTCTGCGTCGCACAAAGACACGGTGGTTGGAACTAAAGATCTCAAATTTGGACTCATCAGACCAAAGCACAGATTTCCACTGGTCTAATGTCCATTCCTTGTGTTCTTTAGCCCAAACAAGTCTCTTCTGCTTGTTGCCTGTCCTTAGCAGTGGTTTCCTAGCAGATATTCTACCATGAAGGCCTGATTCACACAGTCTCCTCCTAACAGTTGTTCTAGAGATGTGTCTGCTGCTAGAACTCTGTGTGGCATTGACCTGGTCTATAATCTGAGCTGCTGTTAACCTGCGATTTCTGAGGCTGGTGACTCGGATGAACTTATCCTCCGCAGCAGAGGTGACTTTTGGTCTTCCTTTCCTGGGGTGGTCCGCATGTGAGCCAGTTTCTTTGTAGCGCTTGATGGTTTTTGTGACTGCACTTGGGGACACTTTCAAAGTTTTCCCAATTTTTTGGACTGACTGACCTTCATTTCTTAAAGTAATGATGGCCACTCGTTTTTCTTTACTTAGCTGCTTTTTTCTTGCCATAATACAAATTCTAATAGTCTATTCAGTAGGACTATCAGCTGTGTATCCACCTGACTTCTCCACAACGCAAATGATGGTCCCAACCCCATTTATAAGGCAAGAAATCCCACTTATTAAACCTGACAGGGCACACCTGTGAAGTGAAAACCATTTCAGGTGACTACCTCTTGAAGCTCATCAAGAGAATGCCAAGAGTGTGCAAAGCAGTAATCAAAGCAAAAGGTGGCTACTTTGAAAAACCTAGAATATGACATATTTTCATTGTTTCACACTTTTTGGTTATGTATATAATTCCACATGTGTTAATTCATAGTTTTGATGCCTTCAGTTTGAATCTACAATTTTCATAGTCTTGAAAATAAAGAAAACTCTTTGAATGAGAAGGTGTGTCCAAACTTTTGATTTGTACTGTATTTATACATAGGTATTAGATCTCCCCTGAGTCGTCTTTTTTTTAAAAAGTGAATAACCCTAATTTTGATAATCTTTCAGGGTAATGTAATTCCTTCATTCCCGTAATTACTTTAGTTTCCCTCCTCTGAACCCTCTCCAGCTCTGCTATGTCTGCTTTGTTCACAGGAGCCCAGAACTGTACACAGTACTCCATGTGTGGTCTGACCAGTGATTTGTAAAGTGGTAGGACTTATGTTCTCATCACGGGCATCTATGCCCCTTTTGATGCAACCCATTATCTTATTGGCCTTGGCAGCAGCTGCCTGACACTGGTTTTTACAGCTTAGTTTGCTGTTCATTAAAAATAGGTCCTTTTCCATGTCAGTGTTACCCAGTGTTTTACCATTTAGTATGTACGGGTGACTTGTATTAATCCTACTCATGTGCATAACCTTACATTAGTCAGTGTTAAACCTCATCTGCCACTTCTCTGCCCAAGCTCCCAATCTATCCAGATCCCTCTGTAGTAGTATACTGTCCTCTGTAGTATTTATACAGTATACTGTCCTCTGTAGTATATATAGATACAGTATACTGTCCTCTTCCGTGTCAGTCACTTTACACAGTTTAGTGTCATCAGCAAAAATTGATATTTTACTGTGCAATCCTTCTACAAGATCATTAATAAATATATTGACGAGAATAGTGCCCAATACTGACCCCTGAGGTACCCCACTAGTGACCCAATCTGAGTGTGTACCACTAATAACCACCCTCTGTTTTCGATCCCTCAGCCAGTTACTTACCCACATACAGACATTTTCTCCCAGTCCGAGCATTCTCATTTTATATACTAACCTTTTACGTGGTACAGTGTCAAATGCTTTGGAGAAGTCCAGATATACTGTCAAGTCTAGAACTTACCTCCTCATAGAAACTGATTAAATTAGTTTGACATGACCGATCCCTCATGAAGCCATGCTGATATGGCGCTATTTTCCTATTTTCATTGAGGTACTCCAAGAAAGCATCTCTTAGAAAACCTTCATACAGTTTACCGACGACAGATGTTAAACATCCTGGCCTATAGTTTACAGGCTTTGTTTTTGGACCCTTTTTGAATATTGGCACCTCATTTGCTCTGCGCCAATCCTGTGGAACACTCCCTTTCAGTATTAGAGTCCTTAAATATCAGTAATAAGGGTCTGGCTATGAAATTACCTAATTCTCTTAGGATATGTCGGTGTATGCCATCTGGTCCTGGCGATTTGTCTATTTTAATCTTTTTAAGAAGCCACAGTACTTCTTGGGTCAGACATTTAGGATGCGCAAATGTTATACAGGAGATGCAGCGCAGGTAATGTCGCTGTCAGCAGCAACCAAACAATTGCGCTGAATGTCACAGATATTTAGGATGCGCAAATGTAACACAACAGATGTAGCAGAGGTTTGTGTCACTGTCAGCAGCGGCCAAACAATTGCATGCAATTTAGCGCAGGTTGCGCTAATAATATATTTTGCAGCCAGATAAAACAATAGTCCTTAAAAGGGCTTTTTGGTCTCTAACACCTTTCAAGACTAAACCCTGCCTAAAAAAAAAACCTATTCCTGTCCGAGGTCCTACACTATCTGTCCCTTCTGCTGCAGCTCTCCCTGACTAAGACTGAGCCGAACCACGTGTCATCCGGTGCTATATAGAGGACACATTCCTGCCAGCCAATCACTGTAATGCCAGTAACCAACATGGCTATGGCAATACAGTGAGTGCCAGTGCTTACCCGCACGCCAATAAACGTGTGGGGAGGAGACTCAAGCATCATGCTCGAGCACACGCGGTGTTTGACAGAACACCGCAATGTCTCGAGTATCACAATGCTCAAGTCAAAATGGTGTTCGGCCGAGCATGCTCGCCCAACACTAGTGACCACCTTTTGCCTTCAAAATAGCATCTTCTAGGAACACTTGCATACAGTTTTTGAAGGAACTCGTAAGGGTGATTGTGCCAAACATCTTGAAGAAGTAACCACAGGTCTTCTGGGATGTTGGCTTGCTCAAATCCTTCTTTCTCTTGCAATCCCAAACAGACTGGATGATGTTGAGATCAGGGCTCTGTGAGGGTCATATCATCACCTTCAGGACTCCTTGTTCTTCTTCATACTGAAGGTAGTTTTTAATGACATTGAGTGTATGTTTGGGGTCGTTGTCTTGCTGCAGGCACCTAAATAATAGTTTTTGGGCAACAGATCTTGCTGTGTAAACAGCCTCTGCTGGTGAGAAACAATGCAGCTGTATGAGGACGAACGATCGTTAGAGCGACCGCTCAACCTCATACTGTGGAGCTGATCATTGTATGTAAATGCAGCTCTTCACCTCCACTTAATGAGCAGCCGACTGTTTTTACATTAAATCATTTCCGGCTGAAAATGCAGATTATAAGATCAATTAATGTATTTTTTTCCTTAAATTTCTGTATTATCTAGCTATCTAAAAGCAAAAGAAAACATGATTGTAGGGTTCAAGTGATCACAGTACATGATTCAAGATTCAATAAAGTTGTGACGAGTGTTATAAATATCCATGATTTGCAAAGTGTCCAGTACTTTATGGGTTAAAAACCCCACCTGAAGTGACATGAAATCACTTTAAAGGGATTCTGTCAGCTAGCCTATAGAGCTGTTTACATGCGCTGCTAGATCACCACTAGCACGTCCACAATATACATTTCTCATAGCTCAGAGTGCTTTTATGAGTGTCCCAATTTTGCGCATGCTTGAGTACTCCGCATGTCAGTGTCGGCATAGTGTTTCATCCCTGTGTTGGCATCAGTCTTAGGGAATGAACTGCGCATACGCTAGCTGGAATGCACGAGATTACGGCGCCCTAACTGTGTGACATCGGGGGAGCAAGGAGGAGATTCGTAGGATGCGGGTGGTGCTGAGCTCCTTCACAGTGGGCGAGGCTGGACTCCTGAAGCGTTGGTAACAGCCCCTTGGGCTCCTTACTAACCTTATTTGCATACATATAAAATTGTTTTTTTTGCCTGAACAAAAGCACTCGGAGCTATGGGAAATGTACAAAAATTCCCGTTAGGCCAGTAGCCCTGACTGCCGCACGGCCGGCCGTGTCGACAGCGAGGAGGCTGAGGCTCCTTGGCCGGTGCAGTAACAGAGGAGCCCACCCCCCCACCCCCCCAACAGCAGGCTCTGGCACAGACATTGCCCAGAGCTTGACTCCTCCCACACATGTGACTGATCACGGGATCATGACATCACAGAAGGTCCTTTAGCCCGGTAGCTGCTGCTTGTGTGGAGCTGTCATCAGGCTGTTCAGCGCTGTCAGGTAGGAGGCTGAGTGACAAGGTCTTGAGGACAGGTCTAGTAGCCACACTGATGCTTCTAATGAAAATACTTCAATAGCAGCATCGAGGATGCACAGTCTCAGGCTAGAGGCACAATTATATAATCAAATGATCAGCCACATTCAGCAGTCCTGCCATACTGACAATGCTTGAAAAAAATCCAACCTGAGAGATCAAACTTTTGGCAGACAACAGTTTTCTATCATTGATCACAAATGATCCTGATCACTTTTAAATTCTCAACCCTAGCCAGCCAAAATTATCAACAGCTTTAAGAGGTTGATGACTGGGCCCGGTGTTCTGCCAGATTCCTATACCTGGCAGAATACTATACCCGGAAGTGACGCGGCCGCACCTGGATCACCTGGAGGAGGGTGTGTGTGGATCTTGCACTGTCGTGGGAGAAGCACCTACTTCATTTGCATGCGCAAAACCATAGAGTAGGTAGAGTTTTCAGTGCAAAATGTTCCATCAAATCTCCCTAGCCCTGAGTGCACACGCGCGGACACATCATCTGGAGCCTCACCACATAGCAGAGGTGATGGCAGGATATTGGGGTGGTGGGGTCACCACATAGCAGAGCTGAGTGCGCAAGTGCGGAGTACGGTTTTGCGCATGGAAATGAAGTAGGTGCGGTTTCGACCATGCAAATAAAGTAGGTGCTTCTCCCGCGGTGGTGCAATTATTTTTACGAATCCAGTAACCGCCCTACTTGCTGGTAGCGAGGTAATTAACATATTATAAAAGTGCGGTTTTTAAAGAAACTAAGCGACAGAAAAAGGTATGAGCACTATATATTGAATAATCACACTATAAGTATTTTAATTAGCCCAAAAATGAAAAATGACTTTTGGGGGGTGACAGAAGCCCTTTAACTGCAGACTGTCAGCTTTAATTTGAGGGTATTTACATCCAAATCTGCTAAACGGTGTAAGAATTACAACAGTTTGCATATGTGCCTCCCACTTGTTAAGGGACCAGAAGTAATGGGACAATTGGTTTCTCAGCTGTTCCATGGCCGGTGTGTGTTATTCCCTCATTATCCCAATTACAATGAGCAGATAAAAGGTCCAGCGTTCATTTCCAGTCTGCTATTTGCATTTGGAATCTGTTGCTGTCAACTCTCAAGATGAGATCCAAAGAGCTGCCACTATCGGTGAAGCAAGCCATCATTAGGCTGAAAAAACAAAACAAACCCATCAGAGAGATAGCAAAAAAATTAGGCGTGGTCAAATCAACTGTTTGGAACATTCTTAAAAAGAAGGAACGCACCGGTGAGCTCAGCAACACCAAAAGACCCGGAAGACAACAGAAAATAACTGTGGTGGATGACCGAAGAGTTATTTCCCTGGTGAAGAAAACACCCTTCACAACAGTTGACCAGATCAAGAACACTCTCCAGGAGGTAGGTGTATGTGTGTCAAAGTCAACAATCAAGAGAAGACTTCACCAGAGTGAATACAGAGGGTTCACCACAAGATTTAAACCATTGGTGAGCCTCAAAAACAGGAAGGCCAGATTAGAGTTTGCCAAATGACATCTAAAAAAGCCTTCACAGTTCTGGAACAACATCCTATGGACAGATGAGACCAAGATCAACTTGTACCAGAGTGATAGGAAGAGAAGAGTATGGAGAAGGAAAGGAACTGTTCATGATCCTAAGCATACCATCTCATCAGTGAAGCATGGTGGTGGTAGTGTCATGGCGTGGGCATGTATGGCGGCCAATGGAACTGGTTCTCTTGTATTTATTGATGATGTGACTGCTGACAAAAGCAGGAGGATGAATTCTGAAGTGTTTCGGGCAATATTATCTGCTCATATTCAGCCAAATGCTTCAGAACTCATTGACCGGCGCTTCACAGTGCAGATGGACAATGACCCAAAGCATACTGCAAAAGCAACCAAAGAGTTTTTTAATTATGGAATGTTATGCAAGGGGAAATGCCCCAAGAACAAGCAGGAACTGAAGACAGTTGCAGTAGAGACCTGGCGGAGCATCACCAGGGATGAAACCCAGCGTCTGGTGATGTCTATGCGTTCCAGACTTCAGGCTGTAGTTGACTGCAAAGGATTTGCAACCAAGTATTAAAAAGTGAAAGTTTGATTTATGATTATTATTCTGTCCCATTACTTTTTGTCCCTTAACAAGTAGGAGGCACATATGCAAACTGTTGTAATTCCTACACCGTTCACCTGATTTGGATGTAAATACCCTCAAATTAAAGCTGACAGTCTGCAGGTAAAGCACATCTTGTGTGTTTCATTTCAAATCAATTGTGGTGGTGTATACAGGGAGTGCAGAATTATTAGGCAAATGAGTATTTTGACCACATCATCCTCTTTATGCATGTTGTCTTACTCCAAGCTGTATAGGCTCGAAAGCCTACTACCAATTAAGCATATTAGGTGATGTGCATCTCTGTAATGAGAAGGGGTGTGGTCTAATGACATCAACACCCTATATCAGGTGTGCATAATTATTAGGCAACTTCCTTTCCTTTGGCAAAATGGGTCAAAAGAAGGACTTGACAGGCTCAGAAAAGTCAAAAATAGTGCGATATCTTGCAGAGGGATGCAGCACTCTTAAAATTGCAAAGCTTCTGAAGCGTGATCATCGAACAATCAAGCGTTTCATTCAAAATAGTCAACAGGGTCGCAAGAAGCGTGTGGAAAAACCAAGGCGCAAAATAACTGCCCATGAACTGAGAAAAGTCAAGCGTGCAGCTGCCAAGATGCCACTTGCCACCAGTTTGGCCATATTTCAGAGCTGCATCACTGGAGTGCCCAAAAGCACAAGGTGTGCAATACTCAGAGACATGGCCAAGGTAAGAAAGGCTGAAAGACGACCACCAGTGAACAAGACACACAAGCTGAAACGTCAAGACTGGGCCAAGAAATATCTCAAGACTGATTTTTCTAAGGTTTTATGGACTGATGAAATGAGAGTGAGTCTTGATGGGCCAGATGGATGGGCCCGTGGCTGGATTGGTAAAGGGCAGAGAGCTCCAGTCCGACTCAGATGCCAGCAAGGTGGAGTACTAGTTTGGGCTGGTATCATCAAAGATGAGCTTGTGGGGCCTTTTCGGGTTGAGGATGGAGTCAAGCTCAACTCCCAGTCCTACTGCCAGTTTCTGGAAGACACCTTCTTCAAGCAGTGGTACAGGAAGAAGTCTGCATCCTTCAAGAAAAACATGATTTTCATGCAGGACAATGCTCCATCACACGCGTCCAAGTACTCCACAGCGTGGCTGGCGAGAAAGGGTATAAAAGAAGAAAATCTAATGACATGGCCTCCTTGTTCACCTGATCTGAACCCCATTGAGAACCTGTGGTCCATCATCAAATGTGAGATTTACAAGGAGGGAAAACAGTACACCTCTCTGAACAGTGTCTGGGAGGCTGTGGATGCTGCTGCACGCAATGTTGATGTTGAACAGATCAAAACACTGACAGAATCCATGGATGGCAGGCTTTTGAGTGTCCTTGCAAAGAAAGGTGGCTATATTGGTCACTGATTTGTTTTTGTTTTGTTTTTGAATGTCAGAAATGTATATTTGTGAATGTTGAGATGTTATATTGGTTTCACTGGTAAAAATTAATAATTGAAATGGGTATATATTAGTTTTTTTGTTAAATTGCCTAATAATTATGCACAGTAATAGTCACCTGCACACACAGATATCCCCCTAAAATAGCTAAAACTAAAAACAAACTAAAAACTACTTCCAAAAATATTCAGCTTTGATATTAATGAGTTTTTTGGGTTCATTGAGAACATGGTTGTTGTTCAATAATAAAATGAATCCTCAAAAATACAACTTGCCTAATAATTCTGCACTCCCTGTAGAGCCAAAAATTGTAGAATTGTGTCGATGTCCCAATATTTATGGACCTAACTGTACATAGAGAAAAAAGGATTAACATGGCATCACCAATGGTTCAACCTAGCAGATCAGGTTTTAGAAAGTGCCCTTCACGGAACTCATGCAGTAACCCCTCCATTATCCATATAGAGCCCATTTAAATTGGCTGTTGAGACCTTTGGGCTCCATGGTCTGCAACCAGTAAATCCATTGCAGTTCCTTCTGTTTTAAAATAATTTCCCTATATTCAACTCTTGTGGAAGGCGGGACGTGATCAATGATTCTGAATTTCAGATCCCTTTTCTTACTGCTCATTTCGGTAAAATGTTTGGGAACTGGGAGGTCTTTCCTTTTTTATCATATGGTGTACCTGTGGTGATTTAACTTGGTCTTCAGGTCCCAAGTAGTCTCCCCAACATAAGGCAGGTTGAAGGGGCACTGAAGCAGGTAGATCACATAGATATTGGCCAAGATCAAGTGTAGTAACTGTTACCAATACTTTTCCCATATGTTTCACCCCGAGAAATTGACTATATGGGAGTGAATTGATGGTTGAGCGGAGGTGACAACTGTCAAATCTTAATAGTTTGTTGCAATCTTTTGGTTTTGTGTTCAAGTCATTAGAGAGTCTGTTGCCATTTTTGTCTGACTGGTGGGTCCAAGAACTGAATACAGTCAGTGGAAGAGGTGAGATTGAATTTGACGACCTGATCAATGTTGTTTAGGTAAGTATGAAAGTCAGCAAGTGTATCAGCTGACCCTGACCAGATGACAAAGATGTCATCTATGTATCTCCACCACCGCAGTACCTGACTGGTGGGATACTTAGACGCGTCTCTCTTCCAAGGTAGACGTAAGTATATTGGCATAGTTGGGAGCCACATTTTACCCCATAGCAGTGTCGAGCAATTGTAAGTAGTAGTTATTTTTGATGCAAAGTAGTTGTACTGTAGGACTGTTCTTCCTTTCATCTATCTATCTATCTATCTCCTATCTATCTATCTACAGTCTTTATCTACCTCTCTCCTATCTCTTTCTCTCCTATCTATCTTCTATCTATCATTTACCTATCATATATCTCTCTCCTATCTCTCTCATATCTCTCTCTATTTATCTATCTATCTATTATATCCTATACTTATCTGATATGTATTATATTCTACTTATTTTTTTCTGTTCCATCTATGGGATCCCCACCTAAAGGGACAATAGGGGTTCATTGTCATAGAGAAAGTAAAGAAGAAAGCAGCTTGGGTCATGAACCTATCAGGAATTTTTCTGGTAACCTTCTGATACACCATAGTTGTGTAGATTAGGAACTTTTACATTTTTCTTTTAATGAAAGTAATGACAAAAATAAGACAACATAAAGCTGCAGCACAAACTACATCACGCCATCCCCGCAGAAGTGCAGAATCCACATTTCGCCAATGGGAAAAATAATATAAGTTAACCAATATAATTCTGTATATTTTATATTTATTACTGGGACATGTGTGAATAAATGGAATTTTAATATGTGTTTTCTATTTAGCTCTTGGTGCGACATTAAATCATAAGTTATTTTTTCCCTCCCCGCTTGTCTGAAGTTTTATGTACATTCCGAGAAAGCAGACTAATTCATTAGCTAAGTACTAATTCCATAACTGTATTTTATATTTAAGAGAGATACTTTTAATTAATATTTTTATTGGTGTGTTAGAAATGTTAATCCCCCAGCAGTATTCACTGCAATCTTTGATTTTCTATCTGTCTCTTGCATCGCACTTTCTCAGGATTTTTTCGTGAGTTAATTACGTTAACTAAAGAAATATTTATCAGCCTTTCAATGGATAACTTCAACTCGAGGACACGGGAAAAGCAGATTTGCTGCTTACTGAGTTGTTTGCTGCTTTAAAAACTTTCATTGCATGATATATCAAAGGCAGTTTAGTCCCTTGTACGGATGTAGCAGAGCTGAATTTGTCATTGCCCTTATTTGGGCTGTATAGTGATAATTTTGTCCTGTGTAAAAGTACATCAAGATGAGTTGTGCCAACTTAGCTTTGTGATGTACCTACCATTGAGACAGACCTCAAAACTGCTATGGGGCTCATTATTAGATGGGGGCACCAATAAATAGCTTCCCTGGCTTCCCATGTGCAGTGCCTCAGTGGATCACTTGCAAAGGGTTGGCTTAGTGTTACAGAGTTGAATGTTGAGATTAGTTGTCTAAGTACTAATTTGTTAAGGTACTATGCATACCTAATAGCAATGTATGGGCATCAGACAGTTAAAAGGGATGGGGCAATAATATAAATGTTTCCCACCCAACAAATATCGCTTTTATATAACTTTCCCAAATATCACCATTTATTAAAATGGCCCTATACTAGTTATAAGCCTACCATTGCACCCTGTGGCAAATCTGCTTTGATATCCAGTTGCTGTGAGTTACATCCTGTGGGTTACGTCAAGCAGATGTTGCACCAGTCAATATGTTTCATATAGGCTAGGGGTTGGCAACCTTCGGCATGCTCCATTCACATCTATGGGAATTCTGAAAAGAGCAGAGCAAGTGTACATGCTGGGAGTTGTAGTTTTGCAACAGCTTCAGTATCAGAGGTTGCCTACCCCTGATATAGGCAGTTCTCTGCAGCTACTCTGGATCCCACAGAGAGATGTAGATAGAGTATCGGGGCTTATTTTAGGTTCCGTTTGACATTGTCATACTCCTAACAATCTGCAACGAAAAGTCTTGGTGCTCTCCATCTCCATCTCTGTGCAAGTTCTAAACACCCATTTAAACCAACCTGGAATGTGCTCCCCCTCACTCTCCATGGGCATTATAGAAGCCACATGGGCTGTCTCTGTGGTACATATGCCTTAGGGCCTACTCAGTGAATGGAAGGACTTCAGGTCAAAATGGCTAAAGTGTCCTCTGCAAATGACTATGAAAATCTGAGCAAGGCTCCTTCTCGGCACAGAAACAAGAGAGGATGGAATCAGTCCAAACGTCCTGCTGCTCTTCTCTTCAGCAATGGGTGGGGGAGATGAACAAGATCCAGAACCAGGGAGACAACAATATGAATTCATTCTGTATACATCTTGTATACCTCTGGTGTCAGCATAATCAAAAGCGGCTGCCATACTTATAATAAAGAATATGTCCAGCCATTGACATTCTCAAGACCAGTTCTCCATTTATCAATGAATATTATAATTTTTTCCTAAATCCCCAAACATTAGAAACATAGAAACTTTTTTTACTTATACCAATCATTTCCAAGATAAAAAGAAAGGAAGCGGTAGGATCACACATAATCTATCTTTCCCTACCATATGTTTACTTTGATTATCCTCCCGTCCCACACAATATCATAAGACAACATCAGGAGAACGTTTTCCACCTTCGACTTGATCCAACACAGAGATAAATGCTTTCCCATGTGACAAAAATCCCTTTTCAACAAAATTACTTGCACATTTTTGTATATTCAGCAGGATCACAAATATCACTTTGGACTTTTTGAGTAATGAGGGTTGCACAAAGTCTAATAAGAACCTTCCATAGTACGTGATGGGAGAAGACACTGTGGAGGCATTCGTACAAATTCTATACATTGTTGCCATGTGCCAACTTGTGAATATGTTGTGATTGTTTAAACAATCATTTGTTTCATGTTTTTAATCTTCTGTTCAAGCGTCTCACTTATTTTTGGAACTTATCTGTAATTCGTGCCAAAATCCACCACTGTTTTAACAGTTACCATGTGTCAATCATTACACAATTGAGTTTGAAGAGTTAATAAACCACAAAAGAGACCCCCAGTGTTGAAAATTCCTCAACATTTGTAAACTGTCAGTCTATACCAAATGTAGATTCACACTGGGTTGTAAGATGGAATGTGAAGATTCAGAAAAGCATTAGCAAGAATTGATGGCACATAGTTTGCTGTGGTCTCTCCTGATATGTGCCACCGCCCGGGAGGTTTGAAGCGGAGGATGGGAGAGGTAGTGGCTCTGGCTCCAGTAATCATTCACAGTGGCATCACACTGATGCTCCCTAGGGCCAGAGCAGTGATAGAAGGGCACACCTTTTCTTCCCTCGGGACACACCCTAATCTTGGGCTACAGCCTGGTGGTAGTTAGGGTGACCTTGGTGTTGTGACTATGGTGCGAGTACAACAAGGCAAGAGATGTAGGTACAGTGGTCGGTGAATGGTGCTGAAGTCAGTAACCAGGCCAGTTATAGAAAATAAATGTCTCTCTTTACTAAAGTGCAGAATAGGAGTTGTAGTGCATCCAACAATATCAAAACACTGTTCCAAACAATTCTCAGTGTAAATCTTCCCAGATAGCAATGGATGGATGTAGGCCAGGATGGGAAATGCAGTACTCCTGCTCTATCTCCTCTGGCAATATCATTTTAGCAATGGTGGTTGTATTTCCCAGTTGAGGGGTACAGAATTAAGATATGGTGGGATTGACAGTGTCCACGAGCAAAATGTGTATGAGCAATGTCCCTCTCACTCCAGTAAAGTCTCTATGAACCTTAAAAAGCAAATACCTTACTGACTGCAATGCTCAGCCATGCAGATTCTGAACCTTCTAGTTCTGTCTTTTCTCTTTTCCCGGAGTACTGTGAAGTAGAGATGGTATACTCTCTGAAGTTCTCTTAGAGATGGCGTTTCTTTGGAGCTTAGACCTAGTACTCTGAGGAGTGAGCACATATACTGTAGTTCCTTCTTGCCTTCTCCGCTAACTAAAAAAAAAGTGAGCTGAGGCTGATCTTAATCCATTACCTAACTTCCTACAGGGACAGGAGTCAGGGGTATTAACCCTGACTAATTCATACAGAGATATGCTTGTTCATTACAAGGCACTAGCATATAAAATAACATTATGTAACCCAAAAATTTGCATGTACCCTGATCTGGGGTACTGCACATAGACTGATAGAATGCTTTAGTGGATGGATGTGTACAAAAAAATATATAAAAAGAAAGAAGTACATTTTTGAAAGATTCTAGAGAGGAGCACATTTCCTGTCTGAAAATCGAATTGGGTGAAATTTGTTTTTACCCTAATTTAAAGTATTTTGAATATCTAGAAATCTCTCTGTCTATTCACCCAAATTGAATTTAATTTGGGAAAATTTCAGGTCAAATTTCAATTCTAAACAATCAAATAGTTTATCTCTAATAGATTGACAATTCCAAATGGTGGACAAATCATAGGTGCAGACCATGTGGCTGTTGTTGAACCTCTAAAGAGTAGAGTCAAGCCCATGTTACACCATTCCCTTTTATACAAGGAAAACCTTTACTTGCATAGCCCCACCACCTCTGTTCATAGGCATTCCAATATTTTTTTAAGGCTTAGAATGATATAAAATAGAAAATATTGATGCCCCAACTACTTATGTTGTGATGATTTGCAGTCCATGGTTGCTCTCTACTTCCTGGTCCATGCCTAAACACAGGAAATGACCACTCAGCCATTCACTGGCCATAGTGGTGACCTGCCTCAGCTAGTGTCCATTCCCTCCATGTTGAGAAGGAGCAGGAAATAGGAACCAGTAGAAGAATGTACCACTAGGAATTGCACCACTAGGGCATAAGAACTGGAGTGGACAAAGATTGGTGAGCTAATTACTTATTTTATTGTTTTACACTATGTAGAGCCCTTTTAAAATGTAAATGAACAGAAACCCCTTTTAACAGGCAACTGGAAAGTGACCTGAGGATCTTGCTGCCCTTCTTTCCTGAAAAGTATAGGAAGAGAAGATTAGCAACCATTGTGATCTGTTGCCTCAATGTGATGGACTTCAGTGTCGAAAGCTAGCAACTGTTTTGCCATCCATTCCAAAATTCCAGAATACTGTAAAATAGGGCAATTTTTCCAGTTTGGGGAGTACACAGATAAGGTAGTGCCCCATAGCAAACCTAGAAAGCTCCACCCCCTCCCTAGTGAGATTTCTGATTAATTTAGTTTAGTTTTTATTCATGTTGGAATCTTTTAATAAAAAAGTTACACTTTCATACACTTCTGCCCATCTGTGCTATTTGGATAAATTCTCCAGGAAAAAAAACACAACCAGTACCAGAAGGAACAGTTGGGGAAGGGGACACATAACAAGTACTATAAATTAAATATGTTAGGAGACTAGAGATGAGTGAATCAAGTCATATGAATTAATTCTCATAAAGCAGAGTTCTACCCCAGTGACAAGGTGTTCTCGAAGCTGACGGCTCTCTTCCTACTTCTTGATTGACAGGGCTGGAAATCGTAGTCTGCCCTGACAATATTGCACCTGCGCCTCTGTAGAGACTCTGTTTCAAATTCCGGATCATTGACTGTGCATGTGTCGCTACCCGGAAGCAGAGCTTCTGCGCTTGTGACCCCACTTGGAGCAGCAGTGCAGGTGGGATATGTCTTGCCCTGTCATTCAAGAGGCAAGGAAAGCATCCTCAGCTTTGGGGATATCCTCTCACAACTATGCTTGATGAAACAAATTGATTTGTATGATCGATTCACTCAACTCTATAGGGAACCCTCTTATAAACTTTGCATTGAAGTCCATGAACATGAAGATTCAAAGCTGCAGTCCACTTTGACTTTTGCTTTGGGAACCCTCCACTCTATCGTCATTGATTTGTTATAATTTTGCATTCGGCATGTTATGTTTTTGAGGATCTCAGTGGTTGTGGTAACCACCAACCCTTACCATCCAGGGACCAACCCTTACCATCCAGGGACCAACCCTTTCCATCCAGGGATGAAGATGGTACCCTCCCGCACTGGTTGGTTCCCAGCAATGTCTACCATACTTGACATGCTATTTAATTTGTTTTATACAGTGTAATGAAGTTACAATCATCTAACCATGAGGATGAACGAGGAGGAGGAGGATGAAGCATTTTAATAACTGTAAAGAAAATAGGAAAGAAAACAATTCTGGGGACTACTCTCCTAAAGGAATCTGCATGACTTGTATCCTACGGAAGAGTAATTAAAAGAAGATGTATCATTTATGCAGAAATGAATCCTTGAGCTGAAAGGCGACTCCTGGAATTAAGCTAGAGGCAAAAAAAGTGAAATGATGTTACATAGGAGTAAAGTTATCTTCATTTTATCATCTAACAAACCAACCTTGTTAATCGCAATGATTTTCCTGTATAAATCATTGGTTGTTATGATAAAAAATGTCAGTTAAATATATCATATAGGAGACACACACAGTGATATTTGAGAAGTGAAATGAAGTTTATTGGATTTACAGAAAGTAAATTTGGGCACCATTGTCATTTTATTGATTCCAAAACCTTTAGAACTAATTATTGGAACTCAAATTGGCTCGGTAAGCTCAGTGACCCCTGACCTACATACACAGGTGAATCCAATTATGAGAAAGAGTATTTAAGGGGGTCAATTGTAAGTTTCCCTCCTCTTTTAATTTTCTCTGAAGAGTAGCAACATGGGGGTCTCAAAACAACTCACAAATGACCTGAAGACAAAGATTGTTCACCATCATGGTTTAGGGCAGGGGTGGCCAACCTTACAGACACAAAGAGCCAAAAAAAAATCGTATGACTGCCAGGAGCCACAAGCTATCCGTTTACACAAATATGCGTGCACACGACAGTATTACTGCAATTGAGTTATCAAACATTTAAAAGTGCATTTAAACCACCTTTCCTACCTGTAATGTAGACAGCTTTAGTGAGACTTCTGGCAATCTTTGTTTTTCACAATGTGTTTCAAGATTTCTCGGATGACACCCTCATGCTCAGATGACCGCCCATGCTCAGATGACCGCCTTATGCTCAGATGACCGCCCCATGCTCAGATGACCGCCCATGCTCAGATGACCGCCCCATGCTCAGATGACCACCGCATGCTCAGATGACCGCCCCATGCTCAGATGACCGCCCCATGCTCAGATGACGCCCCATGCTCAGATGCTCAGGGGTGATTTGACATAGGGGAGATGTGAGCATGGGGTGTCTTATGTGAGCACTGGAGAGGCTTATTTTGTGGGTCTGATGAGGATTTGGGGGTCTTATCTGAGCTCATACTACCCCCATGTCAGATAAGACCCCCAGATCAGTACTTTAATAAAATAAAACTGTGGCTTATCCTACCTCTGCTGCCGCTGCTCTGAAGACTGTGGCGACCTCTCCATAGTGACCTGACATGCAGGTCAGAGCGCGGGCCTGCATGGTATTAAGGGGGGTGGGCACTACGCCACCAATGAAAACCTTTAATACAGATACAGGGGGCGGGTGCCGGCAGAATCTCATAGCCGACACCTGGCCTCTATGCTGCATTCCCCAGTGTAAACAGCCCCTCCCCTCCTCTTAATTCTCATTGGTGGCAGCGGCAGCAGCACAGGGAGGAGGAGGGGACTGCTTTCTTCTTCCTTCTCCCGTGCTGCTAATATTTTTAAAACCGGCGATATCCCTGGCCCGCTCCCCTGCGAGCCGCATATGTAGATGAGACCGCGGTCCTCTGAGAGCCGCAAGTGAAGGTCCGAGGAGCCGCATGCGGCTCGCGAGCCGCGGGTTGGCCACCCCTGGTTTAGGGGAAGGATACAGAAAGCTGTCTCAGAGATTTCAGCTGTCTGTTTCCACAGTTAGGAACATATTGAGGAAATGGAAGACCACAGGCTCAGTTCAAGTTAAGGCTCGAAGTGTCAGACCAAGAAAAATCTCGGATAGACAGAAGCGACGAATGGTGAGAACAGTCAGAGACAACCCACAGACCAGAACCAAAGACCTACAACATCATCTTGCTGCAGATGGAGTCACTGTGCATCGTTCAACCATTCGGCGCACTTTACACAAGGAGATGCTGTATGCGAGAGGGATGCAGAGGAAGCCTTTTCTCCACCCACAGCACAAAAAGTGCCGCTTGCGGTGGGCTAAAGCACATTTGGACAAGCCAGCTTCATTTTGGAATAAGGTGCTGTGGACTGATGAAACTAAAATTGATTTATTTGGCCATAACAAGGGGCGTTATGCATGGAGGAAAAAGAACACAGCATTCCAAGAAAAACACCTGCTACCTACAGTAAATTATGGTGGTGGTTCCATCATGCTGTGGGGCTGTGTGGCCAGTGCAGGGACTGGGAATCTTGTCAAAGTTGAGGGACGCATGGATTCCACTCAGTATCAGCAGATTCTGGAGACCAACTGTCCAGGAATCAGTGACAAAGCTGATGCTGCGCCGGGGCTGGATCTTTCAACAAGACAACGACCCTAAACACTGCTCAAAATCCACTAAGGCATTTATGCAGAGGAACAAGTGCAACGTTCTGGAATGGCCATCTCAGTCCCCAGACCTGAATATAACTGAAAATCTGTGGTGTGACTTAAAGAGAGCTGTCCATGCTCGGAAGCCATCAAACCTGAATGAACTAAAGATGTTTTGTAAAGAGGAATGGTCCAAAATACCTTCAACCAGAATCCAGACTCTCATTGGAACCTACAGGAAGCGTTTAGAGGCTGTAATTTCTGCAAAAGGAGGATCTACTAAATATTGATTTCATTTCTTTTTTGTGGTGCCCAAATTTATGCACCAGCCTAATTTTGTTTAAACAATTATAGCACTTTCTGTAAATCCAATAAACATCATTTCACTTCTCAAATATCACTGTGTGTTTCTCCTATATGAGATATTAAACTGACATTTTTTATGTAACAACCAACGATTTATACAGGGAAATCATGACGATTGACAGGGTTGCCCAAACTTTCGCATCCCACTGTATTTAAGTGCCTTAATACACAATTGCTTGTATGGTTTGTATCAATGGTTTGTATCAATAGCATAAGAAAAAAAAAAAAAACTTTATCAAAAATATTTTCACCTTTTCGCGACCTCTGGCATAACTGTATGTCAGTAGTGTGAAAGAGGTGTATGGAGAGGGCAGAGGATCCCGACTGTGTAAAGGTGCATGCACACGGCAGTGTAGTTCATGAGGATTTTCCACGCAGAATTTTTATGCAGTTCTACCCCATTGCATTGTTAAATCTACACTTGGTTCCCTTGGTGCCCCCTGACAATAGTAATTGAGTGGCATGCAAGAGGTGTATGTCGCAGGGTTATGAGCTGATGTCGCTCCATACATGGCAGGTGTCAGCTGTATAATACATTGATCCTGGTCATTTAACCCCTCACGAGCTGCAGTCAATAAGGATCATGGCATCTGAGTGGTTAGACAGAGGTTGAGGCTCCCTTTGGCCACCAATCAGAGTTCCCCTCAGAGAAATCACGATGTTCCGATCGGTTGCTCTGACAGCCTGAGGCCTGAGGCACAGCTTGAAAGGCAGCCTGTCAGAATCCCATAGACTGCAATGGTATTCTATTGCAGTCTATGGAACAAGAAATCTGAAAATTGCATGTACAAGTCCCCTGAGGGGACTAAAAAATTCCAGTTAGAAAAATAAAATTAAAAGTACAATACAAAAATATTAAAAACTCAATCCATCCCCTTTTCCCAATTTTACAATTAAAAATAAACAATAAAAAATAAACATAAGGCCTCATACACACGACCTTTGTGTGCATTCGCGGCCGTTGTTCCGTTTTTTTCCGCGGACCCATTGACTTTCAATGGGTCCGTGGAAAAGTCGGAAAGTGCTCCGTTTTGGCATCCGCGTCCGTGATCTGTGTTTCCAGTCCGTGAAAAAAATAGGACCTGTCCTATTTTTTTCACGGACAACTGTTCACGGACCCATTCAAGTTAATGGGTCCGTGAAAAATCACGGCTGCACACAAGATTGTCATCCGCGTCCGTGTCCGTGATCCGTGTCCGTTTTTTCCTATCGTTTTAAAGGCAAACTTGACTTAGATTTTTTTTTTCATTTTTCATGTCCGTGGATCCTCCAAAAATCAAGGAAGACCCACGGAAGAAAAAACAGACACGGATCACAGAACAATGGAAACCGTTTTTGCTGAACGCAAAAAAAAACGTCCGTGTGCATGAGGCCTAACAGGTATTGTCACATCCAGAAAAATGTCCACACTATTAAAATATAAAAAATATTATTCCTACACAGTGAATGCTGTAACGAGAAAAGATATGCCATTTTTTGGTCACTTTATCCTTCCCCAAAAAATTGTATAAAAAGTGATCAAAAAGTCTGGTGTACCCTACATGGTACCAATTAGGGTTGAGTAAAACGAAGTATCCAAATTGGACTTTAATCCGAATTTCAGGGAAAATTTGATTTACCACGCAGGATCTTCAATCAAGATGGCTGTGGCGGCCTCTTCACGCGCAAATGGATAAGGTGAGTATTATTATTATTATTTTTTTTACAAATTAAGCCTTCATTTTTAATCTTAGATGCCACGATCAGCGATGAACACGGCATCTGAGGGGTTCAATGGCGGGGAGCGGCGCAATCGCCATTTCTTGTTATTGTGCCCGCTACTGTGTGCTGGCCAGGCTTGTGCTGCGGACCACAAATTGCAGTCCGCAATGCACGGGCACCGCATGCAGATCACGGACTCATTCACTTGATTAGGGTCCGCGATCCGCATCCGACGGTCCGCACTACAAAAGAGTAGTGCATGCACTCCATAGTCAAACAAAACACAATTCGGGGATATACCCCCTTACCGGCTCTATCAGGGAACAATGGTGTATGAAAAGCTGACCGAGTGTCACGGTGAGCAGAGGCTCCTGAATAAAAAACTGCGAAAAGAACAGCACCGCCGTATTCCAAACTGGTCACGTTATTTGTTGAAAAAAGTAAACACTCAAGCAGTAAAAAAACATCAACTTCTTGACGCGTTTCGGGCACCCAGGCCCTTTATCAAAAGAATGGTATGATAATGAATATACAAAAATGGATCCACCTAAAAGCTTTATTAACAGATGGGAGGCAACCTAATGCTGAATCAGCCTCAGGGTAACAACCACCTGTGAATGGAATACATTTTAGGAAGTCTTCAAAGCAAGCATATAGAGCACTGTTCAGACACACTCAAGGTGCTTTTGCGATACAATCGAAAAACTCTGTAGTTCTACAGTTGGGTTCTGATCTACGGGTTTGCGGACCCAATACGGCCACGGCGGGGCAACGGCTGTGTGCATGAGCCCTTAACGTGTCCATCAGATCACTGACACGCCATGTCTATCCTCCGTCAAATAAAGGCAACGATCTTGATGTGCATTGTTCTGCGTTCTCCGCAACTCCCCCCTCCACCACCTTGACAACATAGCCCCTTTTACATTTTCTAAATGTGTTTCAAGCAATAAATTGTACAACATTTTTTAGAACATGTGTTCAGCTATTTCTGTAAGAACGAAGCTCTTAACAAAACATAAGCCCTCTGCATGAGATCCTAGCTGCAAAGTGCTTAAAAGATAAAGTAAGAATTGGTGTCATGGGAAGAACGCCAGCTGTAGAGTACACAGGTCTATTATGAAAAGTATGGTAGTGGGAGAGGAGAAAATGATTTAATCAGGAGTAAAACCAATTTTATTATAAGGGCACGCGGGGGGTGTGGCACCACGGCGAGAGGGACATTTCCAAATATCTGACACATTTGAACAATGCAGAGCCCTCTCTCTTTAAAGTGACAGCAAAGTCATCAGGGCCTTTGTCTTTTCGTGTCATTGTTTCTTGATGACTGTCGAGATCCTGTTTGCTGGTGTCTTATGTTCACTTCCAAATGGGAGTTAAAAAGAACGGGGTGGGGGGGGGGGAGCTGGTAATTGATCATGTTTAAACAATCAACTTGATTGCAGTTAAAGGGAGGTCACTTGATGACCACAGCTTGTGCTGACACGCACATGAAGTCTATAGAGATGCTACTGTGAGAAGTACGATATGTCTCCCCCCCCCCCCAACAAAAAAAAGATGCTTATGTCCAAGTCCTTATTGACGTCAGTTGCGGAATTTGACACACAATGCTGTTGATGATCAATGAGCAGAAGTCGCTTTAATGCAGTTTGACGGGATATTCAAATCCCAACAAAAGGAAATTGGATTTGATTTTGCCCGGACGGCCTTAGGTATTAAGCATTTGTTTCTGGAAGTTTTTGTTACATTTTGTTACATCTTGTTGTTACTTTTTGATTACTTTCTCACCAGCGCTGTACCAGTCAGATGTTTAGGGTCTTGCATGCTAAGGAATAGGGATTCAAGATTGTATTTCCTATAGGGGGACCTAGGGTACATCATAAAGAGGTTCTTATAATGAGGGTTATATAAAGGAAGATGATAAAGAAGACCACCATATGTCCTTATACCTCCTTACAGGGTCTTTGAGTGCAGGTGCGTGAGATTATTATTATTATTATTGTTATTATTTTTTGTGTAATTCTTTAAAAGCATTGGATATATTAGGAGAGATTTACTAATCCTGTCTAATATTTAGACAGATTGAACTAGACCAGACGGTCTAAAATGTGTCAGATAGATCAAAACTGCTGACGATGTATGATAAATGTGGTACATCTTTAGACTGTGTAGTCTTAGGGGGTAATGTATCAAGTGTGCTGTGCCAGAAAGGTGGAGAGATTTATTTATTTATTTATTTATTTATTATTGCCAAGCGAGTAGGAATTTACGACAAATTTATGAAGTGTTTGCTCCATTTTTAGTAGGGTTTGTGCCATGCCTGGCAGTTTGCATTTACTAAAGGCTTGGCCACATTTTGAGCCAGTCTAAGAGAAAGTTACAGTACTCCAGTCGCTTGGGGGCATGCAAACTGATGGAGCGTTTTCGATTTTAGACTGAAAATCTCTTAGATATTTAATGCGACAAATTTTTCAAATTGCATGCAACATTTTGTAAATTTGTTGCAAAAATGTTGGCTTCAAACTAAACAAACACTGTTAAAAAAAAAAGAGGCCAAAAAGTTGCATCATGATACATTACCCTTTACATTTATACCATTTTTTAGCTGGCTTAGTTTGTGGCACAAGCCTTTCTGAAAAGCTATGTCTATTCTACACTAAGTCAAACCCTTTTGTTAGCATGTATGCCAGTTTATTTCATGCAAATTGTGCCATTTTTTGTTTTGTTAAAAAATCTCCCCCATTATGCCTAATGGTCATATATCCAGAAAAGGTTTATAGAGGTAACAACAACGCTCCACAGATGTATGGCTTGATGTATAAGCCATTCAATTTAATAGGACCTTAAAGGGATGCTCCAATTCCATAATACTGTACATTTTTTAATCTGCCCAGAGTACCCCAAATACTGCATATTTTTGCCCCATATGCCTGTTTTTCATTTCCGCCCTTTCTTTCCCCAGTTGGCATCCCCCTCGGCATCATGCAGAACCTCCTCTTTTCATTCACTTCCAGATGTTTTTTCTAACCAAACCCTGTATGCTTTGCTCTGTAATGTCTCACAAGGCTTGCTCCACTTACCACACTGTTTTCTCTGCAGTAGTCACGCCCCATACACTCCCCACTTTCTGTGTTAGCTAGGTGGAGCAAGCACTAGAGATGGCCTTGCGGCACCATATTATTTTGCATTGCGCCAAACTTTGACCCATGACACATCCATCAGGTGGGACAGGGCAGCCAATTGAGATGTTTCAACACATGGACACACCCCCACCGTATCACAGAACCTTATCTGGCAGCCATTTTACATTCTGTGTTTTGCCAGTGTAGGTAGAGGTTGCTTTGTGGAGCAGGGACAGGCTGTTAGGGACACCAAAAGCTAGCTAATAGGGCCTTTTAAGGATTGTTATAGGTGTTCTATCGATAGGTGTGATATACTGAGGGGTGTGATACCGCAGATATACAGAGGGACAAATGCTATTGGAACAATTAATTGCAACGGGTGTGATATACCTGTTGCCCCCCAAAAAAAAATGATTGAAGGGTGTGATATACCCATAATATACTTTCTAATATAGAAAGTATATAGTGCATTTGTATTGTGCAGTAGTTGTGAGCGGTTCTGTTGCGATACCGCAGCTATACAGAGGGACAAGTGCTATTGGAACAACTATTTGCAACGGGTGTGATATACCTGTTGCCCCCCAAAAAACTGATAGAGGTGTGTGATATACTTTCTTCGACAAAATACTGATTGAAGGCTGCAATATACCTGTTGCCTCAAATAAACAGGGTGGTGTGATATAACTGTTGTGGCAAAAATAATAATTGAGGGGTTTGATATACCTGCTTCCACAAAATACTGATTAAGGGGATTGATATACCTGCTTCGACCAAATATTGATTGAGGCCTGCGAGATACCTGCTTCCACAAAATACTGATTAAATGGATTTGATTTACTTGCTTCCACAAAATACTGATTGAGGTCTGTGATATACCTGCTTCCACAAAATACTGATTTAGGTCTGCAATATACCCGCTTCAACAAAAAACAGATTAAGGGGATTAATATACCTGCTTCCACCAAATATTGATTGAGGCCTGCAAGATACCTGCTTCCAGAAAATACTGATTAAGGGGTTTGATATACCTGCTTCCACAAATAATGCTCTTCTCTAGGGACTTTTTTGTCACAGGGTCATTTTTAAAATGACAGGCAGAGGAAGAGGCAGGCCGTTCCACAGGGGTGGTAAGGGTCGGGCAGGTGCACCAGGCCAGAGCATAAGTGGGAAGTTGGAGAAGGTGCGTGCGATTACTTCAAAGGACGTACCAGAGTTGGTTGAGTGGCTCATTCAGCCTTTGTCTTCTGCACCCTCCTCATCCTCTGTATCTGCACCCTCCTCACTCTCTGCTGTGTGCACCCCTAAAGACACCAACACTACCACCATAGCCCCTCCACTCGAGTCAGAAGAATTATTTTCTCATCCATTCCCAGACCTTATCGATGTGCTGCCATTCTTGACATCGGATGAGGAAGAGGAGGTAGCAACGGCCGCCACCCAGCGGTCTGACGACAGTACCCAGATCAGCCCAAGGAGGGAGGTACCTGCTGTTGCTGCCTATTCAGAGATCTCAAATGTCTGTGGTGGTGAAGGTGACGATGATGATGTGTCAATGGACGTCACGTGGATGCCCACAGGAGAGGAAGAGGAGGGAAGTTCAGAGGGAGAGACAGAACAGCAGAGAGAGAGGAGAAGGAGGAGAAGCAGGCAGAGCTTTCAGGGCACTGGAGGCAAAAAGCAGACTGCAAATGTATCTGGAGCGAGTCATCCTAGGTAGACCAACAGATAACATTTTTGGAATTTCTAAATAAATCTTAGTATATTGCATGGTAATATGCTATGAAGTATCTGGATTTCCTCTTGGTTGTCCTCCCTCTTTGTCATCCCTTTGTAGTACGTGCTGTATATACTACTACCCTCGCCGTCCCGCCTCATGGTTTCATTAGTACGCAGTCATTTCTATTCCACCTGAACAGTTTTTCTAAGCTTTCTATTGTAGTGTTCACAGCTCTTCCACTGAATCTAATTAAATAAAAGTATTAATTTCCCCATGTAACACTTACACAGTTCGCAACAAAAAGTTGTCACCGAGTAGTGAGGTGCGCGTGCCGCGTAATTACCGCACGTTTGATGTTTTAGCAAATACAACCTGATAACACAGAGCAATGGAGGATAATTATTTCATTCTGCCTAATTAAATATTGCATTTAAGTTCTCTCTTTCAAATTCGCAAAGATTCTCAGTTCAGGTCAGCTTCAAACAAATACGCTCTCCCGTGTGCAAGCGGCGACTGCTGGAAGAAGAGTCATTTTTTTTTGTGTCTGGCATGTTATCATTCCTGACAGATTTACACAGCCTAGGTAGACCAACAGGGGTCCGCCTAGCATTGTTGCTCCCGCCGTCTACCTTGCTGAGTTGAAAACAGAACATTATTGAAATCATTAAAAAGAGGATTTGCACCCCCCCCCCTCCTCCTCCTCTTGTGCATATTCCTAGCTAATGTTGCTGTCAGCCACAAACAAACGTGACAATGCTTTACCTATAATTCCCAAGCACATTGCCTGGCCAGCATATGTAACGTAATAGCTTATTTTCTATTGCCGCACTTAGCATATGTCTCATGTTGGCTCGGTTAGGCCTTAGGTCTGTCCCTCGAGTTGAACAACATTGGCAAACTCAGCCCCTCGGCCTCCCGAATAAAAAAATAAAAAAACCAATAGCTTTGAATCATGTCGAGCAGTAATTCTAATTTCTATGCCAATGCATTGTGGGAATAAATGTATCTGACATGTTATGTCAATGCCACGTCTCTCCTGTAATTTATTTATTTATTTATTTTTGCTAACTGCATTCCTACAGATGGTATTTCATTGAATACGCTCCTTTCCTAGAGTCGGGGAAGAAAAAAAAAACAAAAAAAAAAACACCGCACCAAACCTCTAGGTGCAGAAGGCTGTTAACGGTTGCTGATGATAGTAGGGAAACATTAACATAATAATTAGTGTCTTGTAATTGTTTCATTAAAACCAGTTGTTCCATTTCTCCTCTTGTTTTCCCAGAAGAGAAGCTGAATTTGGACGACAGCCAGTGGGAGGACATACACGTTGTCACTGGAGCACTCAAGATGTTTTTCCGAGAGCTGCCGGATCCTCTGTTCCCACATAGCTTCTTTGAGCAGTTTGTGGAAGCAATAAGTGAGTGCAATTTTTATTTTATTTTTTGTAAGTGCACAGAATGGAAGGACAAAAAAAATGTATATTGTTTTTATTATTTTCAAGAGATTATGTTCCAATTGTAATAAAGTTTTTGTTTTTAGACCAAAGACAAAAGAACTTTTAGTACGTGACATCACAAAATGTCAAGCTAATAATTACTTTCCTCTGTTCCTTTCAGAATAATTCTGTTCAGGGTTATGTATTTAAAGAATATAACATTTATCAGTCGGCACTACGGATGTCGCGTTGTGGTGCACGTGTGCGAGAGTTGGCATCCCGTATAATTAGTAATAGCAAAGGACCGGCACTCATTCCTGGTTTCTTATGAAATTTTTGTTTATTGCCACATATTTGTGACGCGTTTCGGCATAATCTGTGCCTTCCTCAGACAGTAAAGGATCCCCTAAGCAAACACATTTCAATAGCCCGCCAAACAACACCGTGACAACCAAGTAACACTACTTTCACACTAGCATTTTTTGCGGATCCGTCATGGATCTGCAAAAACGCTTCCATTACAATAATACAACCACATGCATCCGTCATGAACGGATCCGGTTGTATTATGTCTTCTATAGCCATGACTGATCTGTAAGGAACACAATTGAAAGTCAATAGGGGACGGATCTGTTTTCTATTGTGCCAGATTGTGTCAGGGAAAACGGATCCATCCCCATTTAATTACATTGTGTGCCAGGATGGATCCATTTGACTCCGCTTCATCAGGCGGATACCAAAAGGATGCAGGCAGAGTTTTGGTGTCCGCCTCCAGAGCAGAATGGAGACTGAACGGAGGCAAACTGATGCATTCTGAGCGGATCCTTTTCTATTCAGAATGCATTAAGGCAAAACTGATCAGTTTTGGACCGCTTGTGAGAGGAGCCCTGAACGGATCTCACAAACGGAAAGCCAAAACGCGAGTGTGAAAGTAGCCTAAAAAAATCTAAGTGAAAAGGAAAAAAGCAACAGGAAAAGGAAAACATGCTGGAAGGTCAGAGTTGATCTCTCAATGTCCATAATTGTATCCTTATGTGGTACAGAACAGATCATATTGTTTCGATTCCGCTGTTGAGAATAATGGTACATATTAAAAATATGACTCACATTGATATGGAAATTAGAAAAAACGACTTAGTTCATAATCACGGTTGAGGCCCATCGGTTCCAAAGTTTGAAGTCGAAAGGATTCAATAAGCCTCCCGCTTCATCAATAATCTGTTCCTATCCCCTCCACGACGTGGCTGTGATACACTTTCGATAATCTGGAATAGTCTTTTATACGAGTGGACGTTTCCCCTACACACAATAAGCCACATGGGCATTTGAGAATATAAATAGAGATGAGCGAATTTTTCAAAAATTCAATTTGGACGGTTTGCTGAATTTATTTTAATTTTTTTTCTTCGATCCGGATTTATTCGCAGCGAATCGCGTTAAAAAACGGCTATTTCCTGGCTGCACAGAGCCTCTATAGTGGTGTAGAACACTGTGCCTTGCAGTAACGCGCATAGGGAGTCTGCTGTGGTAGTGAGATAATACTGTGAGTCTGTATGACATGCAGATGACAGGCGTCGCTCCTAGAATCACTGCACACTTCACTTATTTGGGCAGTTACAGGGCCAAAACTGACCAAGTAACTCAAGTATGAACTCAGCCTTAGCGCCAAGAAGAAGCGAACTCCTTTTACACCGTCGCCAGCTGATTCCACATAGATGTCTACAGAACCGGTTCTATTAAACGCTTATACAAGTAGAGCCCCCGACAGAGTGGAGAGGGGGTCAGCAGTGAGTTTGTGTTGACGTCACTGATTATTTTGACCTTCCTCTGATCGGTCAGAACAATAACCCCCAAAAAGCGGATCTTGTCTGTGGATCATTCGCCTTCACTCGGTCAGCATTTGCTCAGTAAACCATCAGTATTGCTAATGCCCAAAAAATCTAATAAATAAATAAAAAGGAAATTATAACACCCCAAAAAAGTCAGAATATACTTTTTTGTGCCACTAATACACAGCAAAAAAGGCTTTAGAACAGATAACTGCAACGCTGAACGGCAGATATATTTTACTTTTGCCACTAATACAGGACAAAAGGGGCTGTAATTTTCGCACTTCACCACACAACCGCTAATAAGCCCTTTTTCCCACTAATACACGCCAAAGATGCTTTAGAACATATAACTGCACCGCAGAAGGGCAAATAAGATGTAGAAATATTTCCTAGTAATAAACCCTGTTAATGGCGGTATCACACAGCACTTGCACCCCAATAACAACAACTGTTTGCTGGAAGGACAGAGCTGTATAATGGCAGTTTGGATCCCTAGTCAGTGCAGCAAGGTGTAATAGGATTGTTCCTATTACCCATTAAAGATATGCTACAAACTGTTGTTGACAGGTATAGGGAGAATGGAACAATCGATGCCAAGTTGGGTGACTTTCTGATAAACCAACACCCTATCACTCCTGTATTTTACATATTACCTAAGGTGTCATAAGTCCATGACTCAACCTCCAGGCCGTCCAATTGTGGCATCGACGGATTCCATTCTCTCTCCTCCTGCTATACTTCTGGAGAAGGTGTTAACCCCATTAACAAGAATGGCACCTTCATACCTGAGGGATACTGAACAATTTTTGAATGAGATTGCACCATTGCAAATAGAGGAGGACTTCATTCTTGTTACATTTGACGTGTCCAGTCTTCACACCTCCATTACACACAAGAAAGGGATTAGTGCAGGAAATGTCTTCTAGATCACAGCACATGCAAAGATGTAGAACAAGACTTCTTCCTTCCACTCTTGTCTGTCGTACTAGAGCAAAATAATGTTCCAAGATACCTTTAGCGGTGCAGGACCGCGATGGGTTCGAACGTCGCAACCGCTGTACGCAAATTGCTATATGGCTTGTTTCGAGAATGAATTTATCTATCCTAACTAACAAATACCCATACGTGGCCTCTTCATATGCAACAGCAAATTGGTGGTTTATATTGTCAAATGCCCATGTGGCTTATTGTGTGCAGGGGAAACGTCCACTCGTACGAAAGACAGATTTTGTAAGCATAAGTCCACCATCAGGAAAGGCAATTTACTGCTGCCCATACCATACCACTTTCACCAACAAAAACATACCATTGCACAGCTACGCTTCCAGATTATCGAAAGTGTATCACAGCCACGTCGTGGAGGGGATAGGAACAGATTATTGATGAAGCGGGAGGCTTATTGGATCCTTCGACTTCAGACTTTGGAACCAATGGGCCTCAACCGTGATTATGAACTAAGTAGTGTTTTGTAATTTCCATATCAATGTGAGTCATGTTTTTAATATGTACTACTATTCTTAACAGCGGAATCGAAACAATATGATCTGTTCTGTACCACATAAGGATACAATTATGGACATTGAGAGATCAACTCTGACCTTCCAGCATGTTTTCCTTTTCCTGTTGCTTTTTTCCCTTTTCACTTTGATTGTTAAGGCTACTTTCACACTGGCGTTTTGGTTTCCGTTTGTGAGATCCGTTCAGGGCTCTCAGACGCGGTCCAAAACGGATCAGTTTTGCCCTAATGGATTCTGAATGGAAAAGGATCCGCTCAGAATGCATCAGTTTGCCTCCGTTCAGTCTCCATTCTGCTCTGGAGGAGGACACCAAAACTCTGCCTGCAACGTTTTGGTGTCCGCCTCACGATGCGGAGGCAAATAGAATCAGAATCAGAATCAGAATTAGCTTTATTCGCCAAACACAACACAGTCGATCGTGCTCGGAATTGGGTTAGGCACAGGTACAGATCCGTCCTGGCACAGAATGTAAGTCAATGGGAATGGATCCGTTTTCTCTGACACAATCTGGCACAATAGAAATGGCTATAGAAACATAATACAACCGGATACGTTCATGATGGATGCATGCGATTGTATTATTGTAACGGAAGCGTCTTTGTAGATCAATGACGGATCTGCAGAAAACGCTAATGGGAAAGTAACCTTACTTGGTTGTCACAGTTACGTGACGTCAGCTCTCTGTTTGGCGGGCTATTGAAATGTGTTTGCTTAGGGGATCCTTTACTGTCTGAGGAAGGCACAGATTATGCCGAAACGCGTCACAAATATGTGGCAATAAACAAACCAGGAGTGCCGGTCATTTGCTATTACTATGTATTTAAAGTAGTCACATCATTTTAGTATTGTCTGCTATGGGGCGAGACAAGAATTTAAATTGTACAGGAGTCCTCTTTTTTTAATTTAAAATGTAATAATGTAATTTTTTTTTATCAGATATCATACAGAACATGACAATCTCTTTCTAACAAAGTTTGCACCAGCCCTGTACCTCACATGGATCCAGAGATCTCCTCATTTATTTCTCCAATTGCTCAGATTTATTTCAAGCTGGCAGCTCAGGGGCATGTCCTTTCTGCTGCAGTTCAGGGGCGTGTTCTTTATGCTGCAGCTCAGGAGGCGTGCCCTTTCTGCTGCAGCTCAGGGGCATGTCCTTTCTGCTGCAGTTCAGGGGCGTGTTCTTTATGCTGCAGCTCAGGAGGCGTGTCATTTCTGCTGCAGCTGGTGGCAGTTAAAGGATGGAACTGAGCAGGTGCTTCCATCTCATTGAGCTGTGCAAAGAATTTTAGAAATAAAACACAGCAGGTGGCACTACATTAAATGTTTAATGACATGCAATTATAAAAGTATTCAGATCCAGGTGCTGGTTTGAAAAATGTAGAATATTTTTTATGGGAAAACCTCTTAAATCTATTTTCAGTTATGTCTGCTATTCCCATTGAAATGAATGAAAACCCAAAGAGCAGTGTGTAAGTGTGCCTCCTGCCCTGAGAGGAGAAAGCGGTTGTCCCCATTTGACAGATCCTTTCTGTATGCCCCATGAGGGCATGTGAAGATCATGGGGGGAGGACATACTTGCTGTATGACCCAAAGAGGAGAGGCATTACTAAGTGGTGGCTCTTGTTCTTGCAGAGCTGATCCATCAATGTATTACAAGGTCACTATGATTCTGTAGAAGTATGGTCATGCAGAGACACACAGCATTATAAATCATGACTCCTGCAAGTCCAGAACAGAGAGTGAGTCCCGCAATGGACAATAGAGGCCAGTGAGTGCGTTGTCCCGTTCATTGATCACATGGCCTGGATGCAGCAGAGTCCCATTCAAGTGAATGGGATTGAGCTGCAATACCAGGCGCAGCCACTATGCAATGGATGGCGCTGTGTTGGGCAAGTTGCAATGAGGTCAAGGTCTCCTCAAACAGCTGATTGCATAAAATGGAGAGAGAGCAAAGGCACTCATAGGGTTAGTGGGTAAGGCATCACAATCCCTAGAGGGATTTGTCTGCACTCACCTGTATTAGAGTGGTTTGTGCGTTGGAGATGTGGGGTTCATAAGTGGAGATGATGGGGATGATGAGGTTGCTGCAGCCAGTGCCAATACGTTTAGGTGGAATCCTCCGGGCAAAGTTGCCAAACTGCCAGAGGAATATCACAAGAATAGAAGGGTTAGTAGAGGAGGTATACCCGTTGGGTTGCGCCCAACTCAACTGGTTGAGGCAGGCACAGGGGACAACCAGCAGATGAATAAAAGGAGCTTTATTTGTGGGTGAAAAACAGACGACACGTTTCATGGTCCTAGGACTCCTTTATCAAGTCTAAAACTCCTAATAATAAAAGCATAAATTATTGAGAACAATATTTGATAGTTTATCAAATTTTGTTTTATAATATAAACTATCAAATATTGTTCTCATTAATTTATGACTTTATTATTATGATGTTTCACATCATTCTTTCTATGATGTTTTAGACTTGATAAAGGGGTTCTAGAACCCCAAAATCCACAAATAAAACTCCTTTAATCCACTTCTGGTCGTCCCCTGCTCCTGCCTTAGGCCTCTTGCACACGAACGTTGTGCATCCGTTCCGTGCATTGAGGACAGCAAATTGCGGTCCCCAATGCACGGGCAACATCCGTGCGGCAGCTGGGACGGATCGAGACCCATTCAACTTGAATGGGTCCATGATCCGTCCGCACCGCAAAAAAATAGAACAAGTTGTGGAGGCACGAACAGTTTGGTTCCGATCCGGTTCAGACGGTTCCAATCCGTGCTTGCGTTCCGCATCTCCGTGTATTGCGGACCCGCTGTATACGTGCCGCAATACGGCCACGGGCACACAACGTTCGTGTGCAAGAGGCCTTAACCAGATGAATTGAGCGGAACCCCTACTCACTCTTCTATTCTTGCTGAAACAGCTGATTGTCAGGGGTGTCGAGAGTTGGGCCCCTGCCGAACTGATGTTGATGACCTGTCCTGAGAAAAGGTCAACAATATCCAACTCCCAGAAAACCCCTTTAAGTTAAGGTTTAATCACCGTATAATGAAAGGTTGGGCACCTGTCTAATTGACTTTGTGTTTCAATTCCATACCATTTTTTAAGATCACTGCTTGCTGCTACTGAGTAGCAGAAATCTTTACAGAATCCTGACCTAGTCAACGGATTCTGCAGCGCTGTCCAGAGATTGTCATCGCTCACATCTGTAACTGTTCCCCACTGGGCTTTCAATCTACTTTCTGTATTTCACGCACACTGTCTGTAGGGCTAACTTCATAGGCAGCCACTTGACCTGTCAGTAAGTTTTCTGGAGGAAATCAGAGAAACCTGGGAAAACCTATACAAACACAGGGTAGGGTAAAAATGTGAAACTCAGGTCCAGGGCAGCGCTGCTAACCACCGAGCAAGCGTGGAAGCCTAGAATTATCTTACCATGTATCGCTGATAAATGCTATAAAGTCTGGAGTTCGGGATAAGAAATTCGAGTGCACTTGAGGTTAGGTCACAGATGCCTTCACCAGTACATTGAGGGAGATTTACTAAGTTAAAGAGGTATTCCCATCTAGGACAGGTGAGAGTCCCACCTCAGGGACCCACTCCTGTCTCAAGAATGGGGCCCTGCCATGAACGGAGAGCATACCACACAAGGCTATTTTTTGAAAGTCCTATAGTAGTGAACAGAGAAAGTCAAACATGTGTGGTATGCTCTCCAAGATGACCATCTCGCCTCACATGACGGCGGACCTGCCTCTGCCCCTCATAGGCAGGTCGGCCATTACCTGAAGTGAGATGCTCATCTCGCCTCATGGCAGATTTGCCTATGGCTCCCTTCTCCGTCATTCAGCCTCAAAGGCTGCAGGCCAAAAGGCCTGAAGCCTATGAAGTAGTAGAATGTTGGAAGAGGTTGCGATGACTAATGATAAGCTGCGGGGGTAATATTTGAATTTGCGATATTTCGATAATATTCATCATAAATTAGCGAATTCGAGAATTTCTTGATTGTGAAAATTGGCAATATATTGTGCGCGTATTGCGTGCAATACCGGCGTGGGTCACTGTTGCTACATTTTTCAAGCTGCTAAAAGTTTCCTGAGACTGGAGAAAATGGATTTATATGCAGATAGAGTGCTCCAATATATTCACAATTGCGCGAATCAGTAATTAATGATGCGCATATTTTTGCACAATATGTGCAACTTCACATTTTAGACTACATATTACTGATTGGTGCACTAAGTATTGTTGTGAACTTGTGACATCACAGCACTATGTCTGTAGCATGTATGTATGGACAGCAGAGAAACAGTAAGTCCTATCACACTACCTAACACCCTGCACTGGAACCTATCGGCTACACTATATCACTATCTAACCTACACTGACTATCTGTATTATACATATATATATGCTAACTAACTAATGTAAGAACACTGCTCTCTCTCTCAGAACTCCATAAAACTACAGAAAACAGCTGCTGGGGAGGTTCTTATATAGTAAGGGGTAGGAAACGTTCCTATTGGTTGCTAGGGATGTTGCTAAGCTCTGACAAAGACATTGCAGCCTTCTCATTGGCCCACAAGCAAGAAGGGAGGTTACTGATGAAAAAAAAATCTAGAATATTCGCAAATACGAATATATAGCACTATATTCTAAATCTTACCGAATTCTCAAAGTGGCAATTCGCCATTCGAATATTCGCGCCCAACACTAGTGATGACATCATCACGACGGCCTGAGATGGATCCCAGCCAGTGCAATCACATGATCACAACCGCCTGTGCCAGGACATGACGACTCAGGTCACAGGCATCAGAAACTTTGAATCACATTTATTATGTGTTTTAGACTTTTTCTTTTTTCACCTCGCTCAACAAGGGTCATGGCCCAACAAAAAGGGTTATGACTTGTTGGGTAGGGGGCATATCTTAAAAGGGTTGTCCAGGATAAAGAAATATGAATACTAGTTGACAAAAACAGCACCACACCAGTCCACAGGTTGGCAGTGGTATTGCAGCTCAGCCTCACTTACCTCAATGGAGTTGAGTAGCAATACCAGACACAGGCCATGGACATCTGCGATCTGCTGCATTTCTAATTTTGGACAACTCCTTTAAGATGTAACAAGGTGAGCCAACCAGGAAGTGGTATAGACAAAAGTGCCTATAGATGCACCAAATTTATCATCCAGCCTGAATCATTGTGATAAATTTGGTGCATTTTAAGACTGTCTAATCTAAGGGGATAATGTATCAAAATGTGACTTTTGGGCTTTTTTGGAGTGTCTTCTTGGTTTTAAGCCATTTTTTGGAAAAAATGTGGCACGCCAGTTGTCGCACAAAATACCTATAGATTCCTCAGTCTAAAGTCATATTTATTATAAAGGCTCCATCACTTTTTACCCCACCAGGGGACTGGAGGAACTTCTTGACAAAAAAAAATCTCATAGCTAAAAATGTAGCTCTGACCACAAAACACCTGACCGCCCCACAGTAAAATAAACTGCCGGCATGGCGCAAACCATACTAAAAATGGTGCAAATACATTAAAAAAATTGGCACAAATGCCTACTCTACCGAGAAAACTGGGCAAAATCGCTCCACTTTTCTAGCGCAGCGCACATGGTGCATTGCATTGTGTAAATCTTAGGAATAGTGGCTCTACCCCATTGTATGAACGAGCAGAATGACTTTTCATCCTCTCAACGTCAACAAGAGCATTTTCATTCACTGACGGCCGCCAGAGAAATGACTCTTACTATTAAAAAAAACAACAACACAGTTTAGACTTAGCCATATGTGCAAACTGAATTTTATTTTTTTGCTCAGGCAAATTAAGAGAAAATGAGGGCCTAGTAATATTTCTTCTTAAAAAAGTCACTACCGATTATTTATTACGGTTACCACGTTATTACGGGCAGATACCATTTCAATAAAAAATGATTGAAAAACAAAAAAAATCACCAGCGAAGTGTCTCGTGTTGTTTTATGGTGTACGAAACCCTTCTTGGAAACCTTGCAGAAGTTAGGTTAAGGTCATTCCATTCCATTTCAGCACTTTTACCTTTCTTTTGACATATTTTCCAAACATCCCACATCTGACATACATTTCATAATGTTTTATTTTCCTGCTTTGGCAGAAAACGCTCCGATACTTATTTATGCAAAAAATATTTGTGGTTTTTGTCTTGTTCGGCAATCGAAGTGTCAAATTTATAGGCTATACGCTGCTCAAAGCTGAGGTCTATGGAGCCGTCAGAGCGCTGAGAACACGACCTGCGATGCGAGATACAGATGGGATTAGTCCCCGGGTCACGTGATGTCATGCGATCCCTGCCCCGTTAGATAAGCGTCCGTTTTGCGTTGCCCCGTGGTATTGCAGACAATTGTTTGGTCTCTTTCATACAAATACTTGTTGTTTGCCCTGAAATTTTATTCTTTATGCTCTTAATGTGTGCGGCTGTGCCAAATGACAAATGCCTATGTAACATATACCCCTCTGCCTGAACACTGCCAGCACAGTTGGGGTTTGGCTATGTCAACTAGAAGCTCACTTTTTGAGATTTTGGCTGCGATGTGTCCAAAGTGGATGAGGTAAATCAATATTCAGAATACAATAATGACTTTAATAACGGCAATTTCGGCTCCGTGTAACTAAGATCACATCAACTGTATTCTCTGATAGGTTTAACGCCTTGTGATTTCAATGAGTTCCACATTTCTTGTTTTCTATCTTCTGGGTAGGTTGCATGTCAGAAGACCGAAATATACAGTAGAAAGTGAGGGCCCTTGCTCTTCTTACATTTTTATAGTTTTAGTTTGTTATCATAATCAGTGGGAACTTTTTCAGCAAAGTATGATATAGTAGCTCTTCTGTGGGCATCAGACCAGACTGAAGATCCTACACTCTTCACATGCATAAATGAGCTTTGAGCGCCCATCATATCACCAGTTCATTGTTTGAACCTTCTGTATCACATTCCAGAAACACCCCACAAGAAGTGTTGAGCGAACCCAAACTGTAAAGTTCGGGTCCGTACCAAACTTTGCGAGTTTGAGTACCCGGACCCGAGACCAACCTTTTTAGGAAAAGTTTGGGTTCGAGTTTGGTGTTCTGTTATTTAATAAAGCTTATTGAAAGGCTGAAGGGCAGCCAATCAACAAGCTTTTAAGCTGTGGGCACTTAGAAGCCATCAGAGCCATGCCTAGTAATGGCATGGCTCTGATTGGCTGGTGCATCATGTGACCCAGCCTCTATACAAGCTGAATCACTTGTAGCACCGCCCATCAGCTCCGAGTAGTGCAGGGACAGGAAGCAGGCAGCTGGAGTGAGGGAGAGTGTGAGGAATCTCATCTGGCTATTTATACTGTGGGTGACCTACAGTGATTTTTTTTTTTTTTTTGTGGGTGCAATACACCATCTTGGCACCCATGACACAGAAATATAATAAATAATCTGGCTGTTAATACTGTGGGTGACCTATAGCGATCTTTTGTGGGTACAATGCACCATCTTGGCACCCCTGACACAGAAATGTAATAGTTATTTTGGCTGTTAATTCTGTGGGTGACCTATAGCGATTTTTTATTTTTTTTGTGGGTGCAATGCACCATCTTTGTACCCCTAACACAAAAATATAATAGTTAATCCATCTGTTAGTTCAGTGGGTGACCTCAAAGAATGAGGAGAGCATCAAATAAGGGACGTGGCCCTGATCGTGGTGCTGCTGGTGTTGGTGGAACTCCTGTTGCAGGGAGAGGACGTGGACGTGGTCGATCTGTGCCAGCTACACACCCAAATGAAACACCTTCCTCAGGTGCACGTAGGCGACTGAACGTTCAGTGTTATTTTGTAGGCCCTAATACCGGTGTACGAATAGTGAGGCCAGAACAAGTAGAGGCGGTAGTATATTGGGTGTCTGACAGTGCCTCCAGTTCCTTCACATTGTCTCCCACCCGGTCCCCTGCTGAAAGCGCAGAGTTGGCACCTGCAGTTCATGGGCATCCGTCTTTCACCTCACCCCCTTGGAAGAGATTTAGTGCACTGATGCCCAATCACTTATGTTTCAGGATGTGGACAAGGGAGGACCACCACAGCACGTCTCTGATGACAAAACACAGGTGCCAACTGCTGCGGCTTTCTGCAGTGTGCAGACCGGCAAGGAGGGCAAGGGTGAGGAGTGGGTGGAAGATGATGTGGAGGATGATGAGGTCCTAGACCCCACATGGAATCAAGGTCATGCAAGTGACCTGTGCAGTTCGGAGGAAGAGGTGTTGGTCACACAGCAAAAGAGGGAGCAGGGTGCAAAAGCAAAGTGGCTGTCCCCTAGCCAGTACGCCTGCTATTGCCCACCGCACCCAGGGACTGAGCACACCAAAGCCAGCTCCAAGGAGTTCCCTGGTGTGGCAGTTCTTCAGACAATGTGCTGACGACAAGAGGCGAGTGTGCTGACATCAAAGCCTGAAGCGAGGCATAAATGTTCTAAACCTGAGCACAACCTGCATGACCAGGCATCTAAATGCAAAGCACGAGCTGCAGTGAAGTGCACATCTCAAAAACCACAAAAGATGTCAGGCTCCTCCTGCTCCTTTTTCTGCTGCAGTCTCAACTTCTTCCTCCCCCTCTGTAGTGACAGTGGCATCTGCCACCCCGCAAACAGTGGATGTGGCAGCAACAACACCACCTCCACCACCGTCGCCCAGTATTTCCACACTGTCCCATGGAAGCGTTCAGCTGTCCATCCCCCAAACACTGGAGAGAAAGATAAAGTACACCCTTACCCACCCGCGATCCCTAGCCCTGAATGCCAGCATTTCAAAATCCCTGCCCTTTGAAATGCTGTCATTCTGTCTGGTGGAGATGGAGACTTTTAAACACCTTATGGCGGTGGCTGTCCCACAGTACATGGTTCCCAGTCGCCAGTACTTTTCCAGGTGAGCCATTCCTGCCCTGCACAACCAAGTGGCAGACAAAATCAGGTGTGCACTGCCCCTGCCATCTGTGGCAAGGTCCACATAACCACCGATACGTGGACCAGTAAGCACAGGCAGGGACGTTATATCTCCCTAACTGCGCACTGGGTTAATACAGTGGCAGCTGGGCCTGAGGCGGATAGCAGTTTGGCGCATGTCCTTCCGCCACCGAGGATTGCAGGACTTTTCTCGTTGCCTCCTCTTCCTACTCTGCTTCCTCATCTACCGCCTCCTCATCCGGTCAGCGTAACACCTTCACCACCAACTTCAGCACAGCCAGGGGGAAACTACAGCAGGCAGTTTTAAAACGTATCTGTTTGGGGGACAAACCCCACACCGCGCAGGAGCTGTGTAGTGATGAGCGACAGGGGCTATATTCGAATTCGCAATATTTCACGAATATTTGGGTGAATATTCGTCATATATTTGCGAATTCGAGGGTATTTTCTTGATTGTGAAAAATCTGCAATGTAATATTTGTGTAATGCGTGTGAAATACAGGCGTGGGTCACTTTTGCTACATTTTTCAAGCTGCTAGAAGTTTCCTGAGACTGGAGAAAATGGTTGGCACGGCAGAACATTAAAAATGGCTTTATATGCAGATAGAGTGCTCCAATATATTCTTGATTGCGCTAATCGGCAATTAATGATGCAAATATTTTGACGCAACACGTGACACTGCACTTTAGAAGGTCTGCATGAATGTATGGATTGGACAGCAGAACCTAACACAATGCACTGCAACAGCTGCACTATATCAGGATATAACCTACACTGACTATCTCCCACTAACTATCTGTATTATATATATATATATAATCTAACTATCTAATGTATTGAGGGGAAAGCAGAGAGCACAGCGATGACACTGCTCTCTCTCTCAGAACTTTAAAAAACTGTGGAAAGTGGCTGCTGGGGAGGTTCTTATATAGTAAGGGGTCGGCAACTTTCCTATTGGTTGCTAGGGATGTTGCTAAGCTCAGACAAAGACATTGCTGCCTTCTCATTGGCCCACAAGCAAGAAGGGAGGTCACTGATGAAAATAAAATCTAGAATATTCAAAATTACGAATATTTATCACTATATTCTAAATATTCGCAAATTCTCGAAGTGCCGATATTCGCGATTTGAATATTCGCGCCCAACACTAGAGCTGTGGATGGGCATGGAACAACAGACCGATGAGTGGTTGGTGCCACTGAGCCTCAAGCCCGGCCCTGCAGTGTGCGATAACGGGCGAAATCTCATAGCAGCTCCGGGTCTAGCCGGTTTGACGCACATCCCTTGCCTGGCGCATGTGCTGAATTTGGTGGTGCAGAGGTTCCTGAAAACTTACCCCGATATGTTAGAGCTGCTGCAGAAAGTACGGGCCGTCTGTGCGCACTTTTGGCGTTCTCACCCTGCTGCTGCTCGCCTGCACATGCTGGAGAAACTGTGCGAGCAACAGCAGGCGATAGTGGAGTTTCAGCTGCAGCACGCACAGGTGAGTCGCTGTGCGGAACAGCACTACTTCATCACCAACGAGTGGGCCTCCATGCAGGACGTGTGTGCCATGTTGCGCTGTCGAGTACTCCACCAACATGGCCAGTGCCGATGACGCCATCCCAGCGTTACTATCCCACTTCTATGTCTCCTTGAAAAAACACTTCGGGCGATGATGGAAGAGGATGTGGCACAAGAGGAAGAGGAGGAGGAAAATCATTTCCATGGTTATCGGGCCAGTCATTCACAAGTGACTCGGAGGGTGGGTTCCTGCACCAACAGAGGCCAGGTGCACAACTGTCCAGCCAGGACACAGTTTTGGAGGATGAGGAGGATGAAGAGGAGGAGGAACCGTATTCACAGCAGGATGGCACCCAAAGCAGCTCATGGCCATCACTGGAGCGTGGCTTGGGGTATACAGAGGACACAAATGATACACCTCCCACAGAGGACAGCTTGTCGTTGCCTCTGGGGAGCCTGGAACACATGAGAGACTACATGCTGCAGTGCCTGCGCAATGACCGCCGAGTTGCCCACATTCTAACCACTGCTGATTACTTGGTGGCCACCCTGCTGGATCCCCGCTACAAGGACAACGTCAGTGATTAGGAGATGCGACAGTGACCGCCGAATGGTGAGACAGTAACACCAGTCTGACGGTAAATGTCTGCGAAATAAGAGGTGATTAGCGCCACTCCTTAGCCTTAGGTGTAGTATATTTAGTACATAGGTGTCACTGCCTCCCCTGTGAGGGATCTGAGAAGATCGGAAAGACTTGCGGCTCGTGAGTCTATCTGACAGGTCTTTCTGTGTTTCCTTTCTGTTTGTTGTTGCTGGCAGGATCCCACCTCTCCACAGGTTCTGCTCGTTATCTGTGAAGAGGCTCTTTTTAAGTCTGCCTCTTACTGCTGACTTTGCGGACGATATTTTCCTTCTGGAGTTCTATGCTGGTTGTTTGTGGATCATCTGCTTCCCTCTCATCTCAAGCTAAGTTCTCCTGTGGCTCCTTGGTGTGTGTGTTGTTTCTAGGTCTCAGGGAGACGCTGGTCCCTTCACGGTGGAAGGTACCGGCTGTCTCATTCCCCGCTCCCTAAGTTAGGATTTGCGACAGTATCAGCAAGGCATATTTTCCAGCGTATGAGTTCGTTCACCATCAGGACTTGCTCATACTGTCAGCAGTCAGGGAGAGGCTCAGGGATTGTTAGAAGGTTACCATTCCCCCTTCCCCCTTCCCTAGCTTTTTGATGCTTGATACCTTAGTGTAAAAGTGGGTAATTTTCAATGATCGGGTTGTTGTCTGGGTACTGAGATGGGGTGAGTCTAACGGTTTGATCATGGGGCTGAGAGATAAGATGCTGGTAAGGACCTTTCTGGTCAGTGGAGTGGGGTTGGGTGTCTGTATTGTTAGGGAGATCCGGTCTAAAAAAGAATCTTCTGTCAAGTTAGATTGGAGGGCTAAAAAATGGTCAGAATAGGATGGCAATACTGAGTTAGTGGAAATATTCAGATTGTCCTCTGTTAATATTGTGATAAATGTATCTGGGCTAAAAATAGGAGAAGGCTGTGCGGAATAAGTCTCCCTTGTTTGGGATTCCTCCCTAGTTTGTTTTTCAGTATTTGTTAGTGTTCTAATGGCATGGATAATATTGGTATTAGCGTCTTGACTAGATATATGTTCTCTGGGAATGGTTTCTAGGGATGTAGAAGCCCCTGCTAGTTCTAACTTAGTCATAGAGGTGGAGGTAGAAGGATGTTCTATAGTGGGGCACCTTGATGTGGAAGATCCAGTATTTGCAGATGGATGAATAGGGTGATTCTCTGAGTGGTTGGGGTGTTCAACATACCATTTAGTGGGATGAGAAAGGACTGGAAAAGTTCTTATTGGGATATTGTTCAGTATTTGTTTGTGGATAATGCTATTATGGAAGGTCAGACCCCTTTGTGGTATGTTTATAATGTCGGCATAGGTATAAGATCCATGTTGTATATTGCTACGTACTGTCAATGGTTTAGGGGGGTAGTTAGAGCAGAATCGTGTACGTTCCCAAGTTCTGATTTTATTATCTTTATAATCTGCAAGATCTCCTATGAGTTTGCCACATTTGTCTCTAACTATATTATATTCAAAGATTCTGAGATATTTTCTCTTTTGTGATAGTGGGTGGGGCGGGTGCATAGTGTCTAGTTCAGTGTATAGTAGCTTTTTTAGTGTGATTACCAAATCGGAGCAGAGACATTTCCGTTTGGTAATCATCATTCTCATGAGGGTAAAAGAGTAATCGTCACTAACTTTGAGCCACCTCTCACATTGGATCATCAGGAAATGAGGGTTTGAGAGATGATCTAAGGCCTCTGGGTATGATGCCGAGGGATAGATACATAGAGAGGAAATAACCGTTAATTTTGTTACGGATGAAGTTTTTGATAAGTTCCAAAATATTAGACTCAGTTTGTTTAATATTGTCCTTAGTGTGCTTGTTATATTCTACCTTCATATCGGCCCAGGTGCCTTTTGGTGTAGTTTTAAGTTTCTCAGCATCCTGGTTTTGTAGAAGGCTTCCCATGTTACTCTGTTCATCAGTAGTGATGGACGAACATCGACCAGGATCAAATGTTCGCAAACCGCGCGTTCGCGGCGGGCCCTTCTGACTTTAATGACAGGCAAACCTGAAAAACCTTCAGGTCATATTTGTAGCCACCAAATAGTTACTAGAAGTGCATAAATAGTCCCAAAACATAGACAGTGACATACCAGAGGGGTATCATTGGCAAAACTTCCCATATAAAATATGTATTTTAATCAGGGACCATTTTTATGCGTCTTAAAGGGAAACTCTCAAAAATGTGCCCTGCTGGAGCCTAGAAATTTTTTATTTGAGGCCACGGGAGTACAGGCCTCAAAAATTAGGCATTCACCTGACAGAAAAGGCCTTTTATGACACTGTACATACATAAGGCAAGGATCATTCTTTGTTCTGGGTGGTGGTGGATATGTGTGGGCTGGCATTAGGAAATTCAATTACACGTGGTCATCACAGGTGTTGAATTCCTCGAGATCCATCTCATTAATTTTAAAAAATGTGAGGTAGTCCACACAGTCGTGAGCTAGGCGAGTGTGCTTATCGATCACGATCCCCCCTGCTGCGCTGAACGTCCTTTCAGACAGGACACTCGACGAGGGGCCAGCCAAGAGTTCCATGGCAAATTGTGCCAGCTCTGGCCACAAATCCTTTGTCCTCTGATGCCAAGAATGGTTGTGCATCGGTAATGTCTTTTAATGGATTTGAAAATAATTCCTCTGACTCAAGTGGAGGGGCTATGGTGGTGGTGGTGTTGGTGGTGGAGTGGTCTTTGGGGTGCACCTAGCAGAGAGTGAGGAGGGTGCAGATACAGAGGATAAGGAGGGTGCAGAAGTGGAAGGCTGAGTGAGCCACTCAACTAACTCTGGTGCGTCCTATGACATAATTGCACGCACCTTCTCCAAATTCCCACTTAGGCTCCGGCCTGGTGCACCTGCCCAACCCCTACCACCCCTGCGGAATGGCCAGCCTCTTCCTCTGCCTGTCATTTTCAAAATGATCCTGTGCCTTAAGTCCCTAGAGAAGAGCAGTATTTGTGGAAGCTGATACATGGCAGGCTTCAATCAGTTGTTAGTCGAAGCTGGTATATCATCCTCAAGCAGTAATTTTGTGGACACAGGTATATGGAAAACCTCTATCACTATTTTGTGGAAGCTGATAGATCACAGCCCTCAAATGGAAGCATACAAATGCACTATAATATACTTTCCATGTTCGAAAGTATATTATAAGTAAATCACACCCCTCAGTATGTCACACCTATCGATAGCACACCTATACCAGTCCTTAAAAGGACTTTTGTGGCCCTATTAGCTAGCGTTTGGTGTCCCTAACAGTCTGTCCCTGCTCCAAAATGCAACCTCTCCCTACACTGGCAAAACACAGAATGTAAAATGGCTGCCAGATCAGGTTGTTATAAGGTAGGGGGTATGTCCATGTGCTGAAATGTCTCAATTGGCTGTCCTGTCCCACCTGATGGATGTGTCATGGGTCAAACTTCGGCGCAATGCAAAATAATATGGCGCGCGCTTACATTGCCATATGTTCGCATGTTCAGTGGATTGCGAACGCGCAAACTTCGCAGCAAACCGACCGCCGGGCGAACCGCAAGGCCATCACTACTTTTGACCCCATTCCACCATATCATGGGGCTGACTCCCAAAGCAGGCGCTTCTGCCTCTGCCTCCACCTCCTCCTCCATGGATTTGGTCCCATCCCCAACAGCAGCAGGGGACAGCTTTGCTTGCGTTACCGCTCCTTCCTTTGAGATGTGTCAAGTCAAGCATTGCCATGCTGTATTCAAGCTGATCAGCCTGGGAGAGAGTAGTTACATTGGTGAGCAGTTGCTCAAGTACATCAAGCAGCGAACATCCCGCTGTCACTTCGCTGACTCCAACTGGGCAATGTGGTCAGCGACAATGGGCACAACATCCTGGCCCCTCTGAACCTGGAGGAAAAAAAGGCTCTGGCTTGCACAAGGTGCTGATAATGTACAGGAGACAGTCCCTTCAAGCATCTGTACAAGCAGCAGAAAGCTGTGAGCGATTTGGTCATGCACCAGGCCACCCCAGCAGCAGGGGGCATGTGTTGTTTCCGGGCTGGGCAGTGGCAGCTCATGACGTTCATGTTGCAGTTGTCCCTCATTCCCCTCATATGTATTTTTGAAGAGACATTGATATGCATGAAGTGGTATAGCGTGGGTTGCCAGCACCCGGGGCAAGCCAAGTATTGTGCCCCCCCCCCTCCCAACCTGTGGCCATATGACCCTTTTTACAGATCATGTCACCTATGTAACACCACAGATGACACAGTGATAACTCTCTGAGTACAGATCATGTAGTAGATGGATGGGGGGCCGTACAATGCAGAACACACAGTGTGACCTGAACTCTGAATGTGCGGGACACATTCTCAATTCACCCCCCCAAACCCTACCATTAAACAGATATTGGATGGACCTTATATACATTGCTGTAAAATATACAGGAGAATACAGCACCACATACCTCTTACATCCAGTGTACACTCTTTCCTCAACGTCTCCATTCGGAGATAAGACCGCCCTGATACCTTCTTTCAGCTGCGTCTCATTTCTGCAGAATTTACCACGGAAAAAAAAAAATTATTCCTCACTTTACTATTGTCCTCTCCCTCCTGGCGCCTCAACACTATCATCCTGCTGCCACCCCCAATACTGTGCTAGTGCCATACAGATAGTCCCCCATAATAACATGCTCCCAAACTGTCCTCCATGGTAATAGTGTTCCCTACATTACCTCCAAAGAGCAATCCCATTAGTAGTAATATCCGCCATATGCCCCCATAGGGCCCCTAGTGGAAATAAGGCAACCTATAGTGCCCCCAGCAGTAACAAGGATCGTTCATAAGGTAGCCCTATACAGCCCAGAGTAGTAATAAAGTCCCCTATAGTGTCTGCAGTAGTTTTATTGCCCCATCTTGCCATCTTGCCGCTGTCTGTCTGCCTACCATCACTTTCTGTATGGCTGCTGCTGTCACCTCCTTCATCCCACTAATGCGACCTTCCTAGATTCACATTCTGTACGGCTGCTGCCTCCATCATGCCACCTCCACAATCATGCCACTGTTGCAACCTTCCAACCATCATATTCCACAAAGCTGCTGCTGCCTCCGCGATGCGGCTGCCTTTCTGCCAACATGTACCATATGGCTGCAGCCGCCACAGTCTCTGCTCTAGCTGCTCCTTGGTGTTAAACCACTACTGCTACCACCAAGCTTCTGCCACCACTATCACTACTAATACTGCTGCTACTATTACTAATGCTACTGCTCCTACTACCATAGACAGCCTTGTATGTTTCATGCTATACTGCCCCTGCTGCCGCTACTATTTCGGCCACGTGCCACTGTATCCATACCGTACCCTTTCCACTTCCACACAGCGCTGCTGTTGCTCCCAGTTAAAAGGGATAATTTTTTTTAGGCTCGTTCACAACTACCCACTTTTTCTTCTGACAATCAACACTGTGTGTCATTCGGGCAGGCAATCCGACCCTGTCAAGGGATAATTTTTGGACGCTTAGTCCCCCAAGCCACTTTTTTATTTTTTTTATCCCATTACACCATGTGTGTTTAACCATCACCTGCCCCCGATAAGGGACAACTTTTGGAAGCTTTGGAATATGAAAAAGCAGAAGACGCAGTGTGTTTTTAACCACTCCGTATGATAACACCGCCAAATACCCGCAGCTCTGTATGTCTCTCACTCAGATATCATTTACTATTGCTGTCATTCCAGAGCTTGGGGAGGGGGGAAAAATCATAAAAAAATAAATGAAAACAGAGAACAAGTTTTCCTAAAAATGATGAGCCCTTGGAGGCTGACCCGACTTTCAGGGCACTTGGAGCAACTTCGGTTCGACCCAAATCGAAAGTTGAAATTTTTAAAAAATTGGGCAAACTGGACCCGAAACGAATCTTGAGTGGTTCTCTCATCTCTAGTAATATCCAATTGTCAATTTCTTCATGCATCTCCAGGAGGAGGAACATCACAACACGGTGTTCTATGGAAAAAAAGTGTTTCAAAATGATGAATATATGGGAAATACAAGTATTTATTACACCAGACATGACTCGGGAGAATTACTATGTCCTCTTTACATTGGCAGCAGCTGTTATTCTACCTACGAGGTACAGCTTCCCACAACCACCATTACCTGGAACCAAGCAGAATGCACACACACATATGGATGCTCAATGCAGAGAAATAGGCAGATTTGTACATAATTAATTGCCATATGGACCTTTTTATTTCCACTTTGTAAATGCCTTTATCCCTTGACATGTGTATAGCGGCATTATTCACATGAAAATTAAGAGATAATCCCATATTTGATGGATTTGTATATAGATCAAAACCCTCATTCACTTTTAAATTCTCTATGATTTTAGAATTTTTTGTAAAAAAAAAAAAAAAAAGTTTGCTTGGAAATAACTGAGCCTCTTGATAGAAAATCATCCGAATAAAGTATCGATAAATATTTTTTTTTCCTCCCAGAAACGTTATGATATTCACTGATATACCGAGCATGCTGGTAACACTGAATTTTTCAGCATAATCGCAGACGGATTTTCACTAATTAACTAAAAATGATGACAGAAATGTATCCTTCTTGTTACTTAGAAAAAGATCACTCACAGAACTACATATTTATACAAAATATGTAGAATAATGCAAAAAAAAGAACTAAAAATAAAAAAAAATGCAGAAAGCTAAACCTGCAATTTCTCATGTGATTTCATTTTTTTGCTATCCTAAATTTTCTTGCAGATGCTTGGCCTGTCTCCTAACTCATGCTAATTATATTCATAATTAAATGTTAAACAAGATTTGACTGAAGCCAACTGGCTTGCACAGGTGTCTTTGTGTATGAATGGCTTACTGCATATACAATAAATCTTTGTACCCCAATGGACCCTTACGAAGGAGCCACTGAAGGTGAAAGCCCAGGGTTGAGAGATGAATACATAGTACAGGAACTAGGGGGAAAATGGATGAATAAAGAGGAAACAGAGAAGATTCTTTAAACTGTGATTGTAACAAGTTGCAACATTCTAGTCAGTGATTTAGTTACACTAAGACATTCTACAGTGTTGAAGGCCATGTGAAGCACATGAAGTGGGTCCACGAATGTAAAACCATTTTTTACAGCCAAAAATTAGCTGTTCTTTGTGCTTTCTTTGAGGCTAAAGCATACCAGTTTTTATAATTATGTTTGTGTAAATCAGTAATGCTAGCAAAAAAATGAAGGTTTGTAATATATCTAATTATAAGGCTACTTTTACACTAGCATTTCCATTTTCTGGTTTTAAGATCCGTCATAGGGTCTCAATACCGCTTCTGTTTTGTCCCCATTCATTGTCAATGGGGACAAAACGTAACTGAACAGAACAGAATGCTCCAAAATGCAGTCTGTTCCGTTTGGTTGCGTTCGTATACCGGAGATGGGATGCGGAGCAAAACGGATCTGTCATGACCCACAATGCAAGTCAATGGGGACGGATCCGTTTTCTCTGACACAATCGGACACAATAAAAAAACGGCTCCGTCCCCTATTGACTTTCAATGGAGTTAATGACGGATCCGTCTTGGCTCTGTTTAAAGATAATACAACCGGATCCGTTCATAACGGATGCAGATGGTTGTATTATCAGTAACGGGAGCGTTTTTGCTGGGCCCTGCCAGATCCAGCAAAAACGCTGGTGTGAAAGTAGCCTAAAGAGAAGTGTTACACCAGTGGTCCACAACCGCCACCAGTGTTGGACTGGGGTGCTTGGAGGCAAAATTTGTTCTGGAGCCTAATATAAGGCTAAATGCAAATATTACCTGCTGACAAGGTGGCAGCAGCAACAAGATGATAATCGGGGCCCCTGTTGTCACTTTTAGAGGGCAGGGTTAGGGTTAGTCACTTTGTTAATTAATCTACCCAGTTTTTAGTATGCACATAGGCTGGGTGAGATGCTATACTCTGCTTATCTATGTGTTGATCTGTCAGTGCCATGTGCCACTTGTACAGAGGTTAGGGAACTAGAGGCCCACCTTGCTCAGGGACCCCCCGGGGGAATTCACCTGTTACCCTGTGAGCCAGTCCAAGCCTGCCCGCCACCACCTCCTTCTCTATAGCATGTATAGCTGCTGGAACGTTCACCTGCCCTGGTCCTCTAGGGGTCCAGCATCCATCTGCCTCCTACTGGTACAGCCGCTAGGTCTGCTTTATGTTTCCCTCTAACTCTCTCTGCCCTTAGGGGGCTTAGTCTCTCTTGGCTCTTAAAGAGCCTGCGGGCACACCTAAATCTTTAGAAGCCTAGGGCTGGCCACCACAGAGTATTTAAGGCACCCTTACCTTTGGGAGAGTACCTGAGCAATAGGTTCTAGTTCTCTAGTTTCCTGCAAAGTGTGCTACTTGTCTTGCTAACTCTCTGACGTACTGACATTTGCCTCACAATGAACCTGACCCTATGCTGACTCACCTGACCTCTGACTGATCGCCATTCTGACCCTGAGATGCTTTCCCTGAGGGCGGACTGTTTATAGGATTGCACGACCTCTGCCTGCCCAACATTGGCTTGTTCCCTGACTGGTTTTGCCTGATTCCTTGGTGCTCTTCACCAGTGTCTCTTGAACTCCATGCTTCAACAGTCTACTGATCGGGGACTACTTCAGGAGGTATCAGTCTAGTGGTTCCCCTGCAACAGAGTCTGCAGTAATCCCTGTATAAGTGTTAAAGGTTCAAGAGCAGGGGACCAGTTAGATAATGCCCTTAGGAGTAGCCCCAAGCCGAATCTGTTCAGTAGACACAGCAGATCCGTATCCAGTTTATAACCAAAAGTAACAATCACCTCTTGAATCAGAAGCCTGCAGTTTCCCTTTCCAAGTCCTTACGCTATTTGAGCACAGAGGGGAACTAACAAAGACAGATAAACACAATAACAGTAATACGCAAATGGGTCAGAACCAGACATGGAGTACCAAACAAGAGACAAAGCGTGGTCAGACAAGCCAGAATCAGAGGAACGAGCATCACAGGAACACAGCTAGACTCTCGATTGTACTGGTGTATGGTCAGGAATGGGTTTAAATAGAGTACCGAATCCATGGCTTATAACCTGATATGTCCATGAGTCAGAAATATTATCACATAGGAATAGAGCAGCTGAGCAATCAGCCCACTTCTACTCTCCTCCAGCACACGCCGGCTGTGCGGAGAAACAGAGCATTGCATCCTGTTGCTAAGGATGCTGCCACTAGGAGGCGTGACCCAGCAGTGCATCTCGCCAGACGTGACCGCGCTGAGGCTGAGGATCGCACCGCTGGTGCCTGGACAGCTAGGTTTCTTACAGATAAAGACATTATCAAGAAAGGCTATGGCAAGAGATGGCATGATTCACAAGGAATGCCCACTGAGCTCTGAACTTACAGCTACACAAGCAGGCATGGCTGAAAAAGAAAATCCTAAAAAGAAAATACTGAAATCAGCAAAGAACATATAGAACTTTTCTAATCAAGCCCTGTGCTTCTGGTGACTGAACAGAGCTGACCTAGTGCTACTCACACAGCGGCAGTTTGTTACAATGTATCACAGCTGTCAGCCTGGATTTCAGGTCAGGAGATTTGTGCCGCTCATAGAACAAACCATCAACACACCACCAAGAACATGGAAGGCAGGATTACTTCCGACTCTTTGAATGGAGCCAAATTATTGTTTCCATTCACTGATAGCAAGTGGTGAGGAAACGTATTTACTTATTTTCTGCACTTATTTAGCGCTACTATATTCCGCAGGGCTTTACAGACATTAGCATCAAGCTGTCCCCAATGGGGCTCACAATCTAAGTTCCCTATCAGTTTGTCTTTGGAGTGTGGGAGTAAACTGGAGAACCTGGAGGAAACCCACGCAAACTCCATATAAACTTTATTAAAAAGCGGCATAACTTTTATTTACACGGGGCTGTATAATCACCCTTAATAGTTTTTAATGGTTTCGTCAATAAGGATCTACTCTAGCACACATGAAAAGGAGGTGAATATTTCAGTTGCTTGGGTCGATCAGTGTGTTTTCTATGTGCGGCGATCTTCAGGTGCGCCAAACATTTTTACGCCAGTGCCATTTTAGGACACTCTCAGATCAGTGTGCCTGGCATTCAGATGTTGCTTGTGAATAGCACAAATTGTCTAGTTCCACCCATACTTTGGCAAAAAATAGCACAACTTTAACCTTCTCCTGCCAACTTCCACTGTGTAAATGTGTTTCATATAAAGAGTAGAGTTGAGCGAACACCTGGATGTTCGGGTTCGAGAAGTTCGGCCGAACATCCCGGAAATGTTCGGGTTCGGGATCCGAACCCGATCCGAACTTCGTCCCGAACCCGAACCCCATTGAAGTCAATGGGGACCCGAACTTTTCGGCACTAAAACGGCTGTAAAACAGCCCAGGAAAGGGCTAGAGGGCTGCAAAAGGCAGCAACATGTAGGTAAATCCCCTGCAAACAAATGTGGATAGGGAAATTAATTAAAATAAAAATTAAATAAATAAAAATTAACCAAAATCAATTGGAGAGAGGTTCCATAGCAGAGAATCTGGCTTCCCGTCACCCACCACTGGAACAGTCCATTCTCAGATATTTAGGCCCCGGCACCCAGGCAGAGCAGAGAGGTCCCGTAACAGAGAATCTGTCTTCATGTCAGCAGAGAATTAGTCTGCATGTCATAGCAGAGAATGAGGCTTCACGTCAGCCACCACTGCAACAGTCCATTGGCATATATTTAGGCCTAGCACACAGGCAGAGGAGAGAGGTCCCGTAACAGAGAATCTGGCTTCATGTCAGCAGAGAATCAGTCTGCATGTCATAGCAGAGAATGAGGCTTCACGTCAGCCACCACTGCAACAGTCCATTGGCATATATTTAGGCCCAGCACACACACAGGCAGAGGAGAGAGGTCCCGTAACAGAGAATCTGTCTTCATGTCAGCAGAGAATTAGTCTGCATGTCATAGCAGAGAATCAGGCTTCATGTCAGCCACCACTGCAACAGTCATTAGGCAGAATTTAGGCCTGGGAGAGAGGTCCCGTAACAGAGAATCTGTCTTCATGTCAGCAGAGAATTAGTCTGCATGTCATAGCAGAGAATCAGGCTTCATGTCAGCCACCACTGCAACAGTCCATTGGCATATATTTAGGCCTAGCACACAGGCAGAGGAGAGGTTCATTCAACTTTGGGTAGCATCGCAATATAATGGTAAAATGAAAATAAAAATAGGATTGAATGAGGAAGTGCCCTGGAGTCCAATAATATATGGTTATGGGGAGGTAGTTAATGTCTAATCTGGACAAGGGACGGACAGGTCCTGTGGGATCCATGCCTGGTTCATTTTTATGAACGTCAGCTTGTCCACATTGGCTGTAGACAGGCGGCTGCGTTTGTCTGTAATGACGCCCCCTGCCGTGCTGAATACACGTTCAGACAAAAACGCTGGCTGCCGGGCAGGCCAGCACCTCCAAGGCATAAAAGGCTAGCTCTGGCCACGTGGACAATTTAGAGACCCAGAAGTTGAATGGGGCCGAACCATCAGTCAGTACGTGGAGGGGTGTGCACACGTACTGTTCCACCATGTTAGTGAAATGTTGCCTCCTGCTAACACGTTGCGTATCAGGTGGTGGTGCAGTTAGCTGTGGCGTGTTGACAAAAGTTTTCCACATCTCTGCCATGCTAACCCTGCCCTCAGAGGAGCTGGCCGTGACACAGCTGCCTTGGCGACCTCTTGCTCCTCCTCTGCCTTGGCCTTGGGCTTCCACTTGTTCCCCTGTGACATTTGGGAATGCTCTCAGTAGCGCGTCTACCAACGTGCGCTTGTACTCGCGCATCTTCCTATCACGCTCCAGTGCAGGAAGTAAGGTGGGCACATTGTCTTTGTAGCGTGGATCCAGCAGGGTGGCAACCCAGTAGTCCGCACAGGTTAAAATGTGGGCAACTCTGCTGTCGTTGCGCAGGCACTGCAGCATGTAGTCGCTCATGTGTGCCAGGCTGCCCAGGGGTAAGGACAAGCTGTCCTCTGTGGGAGGCGTATCGTCATCGTCCTGCCTTTCCCCCCAGCCACGCACCAGTGATGGACCCGAGCTGCGTTGGGTGCCACCCCGCTGTGACCATGCTTCATCCTCATCCTCCTCCACCTCCTCCTCATCCTCGTCCTCCTCGTCCTCCAGTAGTGGGCCCTGGCTGGCCACATTTGTACCTGGCCTCTGCTGTTGCAAAAAACCTCCCTCTGAGTCACTTCGAAGAGACTGGCCTGAAAGTGCTAAAAATGACCCCTCTTCCTCATCCTCCTCCTCCTCCTCCTGGGCCACCTCCTGTTCCATCATCGCCCTAAGTGTTTTCTCAAGGAGACATAGAAGTGGTATTGTAACGCTGATAACGGTGTCATCGCCACTGGCCATGTTGGTGGAGTACTCGAAACAGCGCAACAGGGCACACAGGTCTCGCATGGAGGCCCAGTCATTGGTGGTGAAGTGGTGCTGTTCTGTAGTGCGACTGACCCGTGCGTGCTGCAGCTGAAACTCCACTATGGCCTGCTGCTGCTCGCACAGTCTGTCCAGCATGTGCAAGGTGGAGTTCCACCTGGTGGGCACGTCGCATATGAGGCGGTGAGCGGGAAGGCCGAAGTTACGCTGTAGCGCAGACAGGCGAGCAGCGGCAGGATGTGAACGCCGGAAGCGCGAACAGACGGCCCGCACTTTATGCAGCAGCTCTGACATGTCGGGGTAGTTGTGAATGAACTTCTGCACCACCAAATTCAGCACATGCGCCAAGCAAGGGATGTGCGTCAAATTGGCTAGTCCCAGAGCTGCAACGAGATTTCGCCCATTATCACACACCACCAGGCCGGGCTTGAGGCTCACCGGCAGCAACCACTCGTCGGTCTGTTGTTCAATACCCCGCCACAACTCCTGTGCGGTGTGGGGCCTGTCCCCCAAACATATGAGTTTCAGAATGGCCTGCTGACGTTTACCCCGGGCTGTGCTGAAGTTGGTGGTGAAGGTGTGTGGCTGACTGGATGAGCAGGTGGAAGAAGAGGAGGAGGAAGCCGAGAAGGAGGAGGTGGCAACAGGAGGCAAAGAATGTTGCCCTGCGATCCTTGGCGGCGGCAGGACGTGCGCCAAACAGCTCTCCGCCTGGGGCCCAGCTGCCACTACATTTACCCAGTGTGCAGTTAGGGAGATATAGCGTCCCTGGCCGTGCTTACTGGTCCACGTATCTGTGGTTAGGTGGACCTTGCTACAGATGGCGTTGCGCAGTGCACACTTGATTTTATCGGATACTTGGTTGTGCAGGGAAGGCACGGCTCTCTTGGAGAAGTAGTGCCGGCTGGGAACAACATACTGTGGGACAGCAAGCGACATGAGCTGTTTGAAGCTGTCTGTGTCCACCAGCCTAAATGACAGCATTTCATAGGCCAGTAGTTTAGAAATGCTGGCATTCAGGGCCAGGGATCGAGGGTGGCTAGGTGGGAATTTACGCTTTCTATCAAATGTTTGTGAGATGGAGAGCTGAACGCTGGCGTGTGACATGGTTGAGACGCTTGGTGACGGAGGTGGTGGTGGTGGTGTTGGTGGTACATCCCCTGTTTGCTGGGCGGCAGGTGCCAACGTTCCTCCAGAGGCGGAGGAAGAGGCCGAGGCGGCAGCAGCAGAATAGGCCGAGGCGGCAGCAGCAGAAGAGGTAGCAGGGGGAGCCTGAGTGACTTCCTTGGTTTTAAGGTGTTTACTCCACTGCAGTTCATGCTTTGCATGCAGGTGCCTGGTCATGCAGGTTGTGCTCAGGTTCAGAACGTTAATGCCTCGCTTCAGGCTCTGATGGCACAGCGTGCAAACCACTCGGGTCTTGTCGTCAGCACATTGTTTGAAGAAGTGCCATGCCAGGGAACTCCTTGAAGCTGCCTTTGGGGTGCTCGGTCCCAGATGGCGGCGGTCAGTAGCAGGCGGAGTCTCTTGGCGGCGGGTGTTCTGCTTTTGCCCACTGCTCCCTCTTTTGCTACGCTGTTGGCTCGGTCTCACCACTGCCTCTTCCTCCGAACTGTGAAAGTCAGTGGCACGACCTTCATTCCATGTGGGGTCTAGGACCTCATCGTCCCCTGCATCGTCTTCCACCCAGTCTTGATCCCTGACCTCCTGTTCAGTCTGCACACTGCAGAAAGACGCAGCAGTTGGCACCTGTGTTTCGTCATCATCAGAGACATGCTGAGGTGGTATTCCCATGTCCTCATCATCAGGAAACATAAGTGGTTGTGCGTCAGTGCATTCTATGTCTTTCACCGCTGGGGAAGGGCTAGGTGGATGCCCTTGGGAAACCCTGCCAGCGGAGTCTTCAAACAGCATAAGAGACTGCTGCATAACTTGAGGCTGAGACAGTTTCCCTGGTATGCATGGGGGTGATGTGACAGACTGATGGGGTTGGTTTTCAGGCGCCATCTGTGCGCTTTCTGCAGAAGACTGGGTGGGAGATAATGTGAACGTGCTGGATCCACTGTCGGCCACCCAATTGACTAATGCCTGTACCTGCTCAGGCCTTACCATCCTTAGAACGGCATTGGGCCCCACCATATATCGCTGTAAATTCTGGCGGCTACTGGGACCTGAGGTAGTTGGTACACTAGGACGTGTGGATGTGGCAGAACGGCCACGTCCTCTCCCAGCACCAGAGGGTCCACTAACACCACCACGACCATGTCCACGTCCGCGTCCCTTACTAGATGTTTTTCTCATTGTTATGGTTCACCACAACAACAAATATATTATTTGGCCCAATGTATTGTATTCAAATTCAGCGGGATATAAATTTGAGGCCTAGTATTTAGGCGCTGGGTGACCGGTATGGATTTAGTGACAGAATTAGACTTGGAAATGCACAGAAGCGTGTGTGTGAAGTTATTCTGAATGACCCAATGTGCACCTTGAATATTATATACCCTTTTTGGGATAGATTTCAAATAGCTCTGATATAGCAGGAACCACTAAATTATGAAATTGCTAAATTGGGAATTGTACTTCAACCCAGAACAAAAAATGTGCTTTGACGGGCACTAAATAACTTTCCCAGCTACAACAGTACAGCGGTAACGAGAGATTTAGAGGGATTTAAATTTGAGGCCTAGTATTTAGGCGCTGGGTGACAGGTATGGGTTTAGTGACAGAATTAGACTTGGAAATACACAGTAGCGGGTGTGTGTGAAGTTATTCTGAATGACCCAATGTGCACCTTCAATATTATATACCCTTTTTGGGATAGATTTCAAATAGCTCTGATATAGCAGGAACCACTAAATTATGAAATTGCTAAATTGGGAATTGTACTTCAACCCAGAACAAAAAATGTGCTTTGACGGACACTAAATATCTTGCCCAGCAACAACAGTACAGCGGTGGGTAACGAGAGATTTAGAGGGATTTAAATTTGAGGCCTAGTATTTAGGCGCTGGGTCACCGGTATGGATTTAGTGACAGAATTAGACTTGGAAATGCACAGAAGCGTGTGTGTGAAGTTATTCTGAATGACCCTATGTGCACCTTCAATATTATATACCCTTTTAGGGATAGATTTCAAATAGCTCTGATATAGCAGAAACCACTAAATTATGAAATTGCTAAATTGGGAATTGTACTTCAACCCAGAACAAAAAATGTGCTTTGACGGACACTAAATATCTTGCCCAGCAACAACAGTACAGCGGTGGGTAACGAGAGATTTAGAGGGATTTAAATTTGAGGCCTAGTATTTAGGCGCTGGGTGACAGGTATGGGTTTAGTGACAGAATTAGACTTGGAAATACACAGTAGCGGGTGTGTGTGAAGTTATTCTGAATGACCCAATGTGCACCTTCAATATTATATACCCTTTTTGGGATAGATTTCAAATAGCTCTGATATAGCAGGAACCACTAAATTATGAAATTGCTAAATTGGGAATTGTACTTCAACCCAGAACAAAAAATGTGCTTTGACGGACACTAAATATCTTGCCCAGCAACAACAGTACAGTGGTGGGTAACGAGAGATTTAGAGGGATTTAAATTTGAGGCCTAGTATTTAGGCGCTGGGTCACCGGTATGGATTTAGTGACAGAATTAGACTTGGAAATGCACAGAAGCGTGTGTGTGAAGTTATTCTGAATGACCCTATGTGCACCTTCAATATTATATACCCTTTTAGGGATAGATTTCAAATAGCTCTGATATAGCAGAAACCACTAAATTATGAAATTGCTAAATTGGGAATTGTACTTCAACCCAGAACAAAAAATGTGCTTTGACGGACACTAAATATCTTGCCCAGCAACAACAGTACAGCGGTGGGTAACGAGAGATTTAGAGGGATTTAAATTTGAGGCCTAGTATTTAGGCGCTGGGTCACCGGTATGGATTTAGTGACAGAATTAGACTTGGAAATGCACAGAAGCGTGTGTGTGAAGTTATTCTGAATGACCCTATGTGCACCTTCAATATTATATACCCTTTTAGGGATAGATTTCAAATAGCTCTGATATAGCAGAAACCACTAAATTATGAAATTGCTAAATTGGGAATTGTACTTCAACCCAGAACAAAAAATGTGCTTTGACGGACACTAAATATCTTGCCCAGCAACAACAGTACAGCGGGGTAACGAGAGATTTAGAGGGATTTAAATTTGAGGCCTAGTATTTAGGCGCTGGGTGACAGGTATGGGTTTAGTGACAGAATTAGACTTGGAAATACACAGTAGCGGGTGTGTGTGAAGTTATTCTGAATGACCCAATGTGCACCTTCAATATTATATACCCTTTTTGGGATAGATTTCAAATAGCTCTGATATAGCAGGAACCACTAAATTATGAAATTGCTAAATTGGGAATTGTATTTCAACCCAGAACAAGAAATGTGCTTGAACGGACACTAAATAACTCGCCCAGCTACAGCACTAGGGACAGATTTAGCTGGATATAAATTTGAGGCCTAGTATTTAGGCGCTGGGTGACCGGTATGGATTTAGTGACAGAATTAGACTGGGATATGGCCAAAAAATGAACAGACTATTGCTGGTTAAATGCACTTGGTGTGACAGCTTCACCCTGATGTAGGCTTTAGCCAAAAAACAACCACACCATTGAGGGTTAAATGCACTTGGTGACAGGCGCAGCTTGCCCCTGATTTTGTATATGGCCAAAAAATGAACAGACTATTGCTGGTTAAATGCACTTGGTGTGACAGCTTCACCCTGATGTAGGCTTTAGCCAAAAAACAACCACACCATTGAGGGTTAAATGCACTTGGTGACAGGCGCAGCTTGCCCCTGATTTTGTATATGGCCAAAAAATGAACAGACTATTGCTGGTTAAATGCACTTGGTGTGACAGCTTCACCCTGATGTAGGCTTTAGCCAAAAAACAACCACACCATTGAGGGTTAAATGCACTTGGTGACAGGCGCAGCTTGCCCCTGATTTTGTATATGGCCAAAAAATGAACAGACTATTGCTGGTTAAATGCACTTGGTGTGACAGCTTCACCCTGATGTAGGCTTTAGCCAAAAAACAACCACACCATTGAGGGTTAAATGCACTTGGTCGCAGCTTGTGCTGGCGCACCACAAGACACAAAATGGCCGCCGATCACCCCAGAAAAATGAGACTGACAAACGGTCTGTGCAGCCTAAAAACAGTGAGCAATTGAGGATCAGCAGCTCAATGATCCACAGCTGCAGATCGATCAGTTAATCAAGTCCTTTGGAGGAGTTAATCTGCCTAATCTCGCCCTACTGTCGCAGCCGCAACCTCTCCCTACGCTAATCAGAGCAGAGTGACGGGCGGCGCTATGTGACTCCAGCTTAAATAGAGGCTGGGTCACATGGTGCTCTGGCCAATCACAGCCATGCCAATAGTAGGCATGGCTGTGATGGCCTCTTGGGGCAAGTAGTATGACGCTTGTTGATTGGCTGCTTTGCAGCCTTTCAAAAAGCGCCAAGAAAGCGTCACAAAAGCGCGAAGAAAGCGACGAACACCGAACCCGAACCCGGACTTTTACGAAAATGTCCGGGTTCGGGTCCGTGTCACGGACACCCCAAAATTCGGTACGAACCCGAACTATACAGTTCGAGTTCGCTCATCCCTAATAAAGAGTGATCCTTTTCTTGCTATCAAACTCAGATCAAATATCTTCTGGATCTGAGTATAACTGAGCCACCTGAGAGTACAAAAATATTCATGTGTGTGAATACATACATTGAAGTATTCATACACTAATGGTATAATCACAGAGGGCAAATAAGCTGCTAATTTTCTATGCATACTTTTTGAGGCAGAAAAACAGTAGTATATCACAATACCAGCAAACCTCATTCACCTTCTGCTTGGAAAAAAAAAATCTGTGCAAAATCCTTATGGGAACTGACATACAGTCTGCAGCGTTAATTTATGTTGCAGATTTTCACAGTGGATTTTACCCTTTGCAAAGCATAGGGTGAAATCCAAGGCAATTACAGTACATATCTGCAACAATTGCTTTCCATTATATTTTTGATCCCGTGTGGACCCTAATAGAGCATTTTCTGTTGAAATTGGTATTACTAAAGTTCAAAGGGCTTGTAATCCATGCTTTCCAAGGAACCTGATTTGCTTATCAGTTTGAAATTGAAGATTTACGTCCCCCCTATCTTAATGATCTGTCCGTGTACTGTACCTGGTAGTTTTAGAATTCTATTCTATTCTGTCCTGGCTTAATAATTCTATTATTATGTGTAAAAATGCTGCCCCATGTTAAGGAAACGTGTTAAGGAAAATAGGAAAGCTAGGAATTGGTGGCAAAAAGTGCATGACAGGAGAATTAAAGAGCCTCTGTCAGCATGATCAACCCTATTAAACCAGACTGGTAAGGTTGATCATGCTGATTAAACAATACCTTTCTTTTGTCTGTATATTAAACAGCTGTAGAGACATCAGCATGATAAGGGCAGAAATGTGACATAGAGCTTTGTCCTAGCATGTACATATCAGATACACTACTTACTATGGCCTTACCATATTAAGAATAGCAGTTATCTATGCTTAGAAAGCAAATACATATTACTGGTTTATTCATGGACACTATATAAAAGTATTATTAATAATAATAAGAAGAAAATTACAAATGAATTGATTGTAAATGTCAAGTAATGAATGAAAAATTTTGAGTAAAAAAATAAAATAATAATAAGACACCAGTAATATGTATTAGCTTTCTAAATATAGAAAATCAGACTTCCTAATGTGATAGTGCTGTATCCTGGAGTAAAGTGGTCAGCCTTGCATGTAGATGCCCCAGGTTCAAAGGATTCAGAGGATGTAGCTTTTTAAGCAAAGAAAATCTCTATTCTCCACATGGTAAGGCTATAGTAAGTAGTGTATATGATAAGTACATGCTAGGACACAGCTCTGTCCACAGCATGATGATGTCTAGACCTATCCATCAAGGGGAATGGGGAGTGTCGAGAGCACAAGGGTGTTATAAAAGCAGTGCACCAAAAAATCAGCCATGCCCCTAGGGCTCCAATGTGCGTATTGGCATATGAATACAAATTCTGATATCTCTGCACATGTTTCACATACAAACAAATTAAAGGTATTGCTTTAATCAGAATGATAAACCCTACCATGCCTGGTTTAATAGGGTTGATCATGCTGACAGAGACGATTTAAATGAGTGACTGACAACTATCTGTCTTTACAACAACTATCATTTTGAACTTTTGTGACCAAAGGGGATAGGTGTATACTGAAAAAAATGGGCATGGGTAAATAGAACAACCCTGGTCCCATGGAATGATAGAGGTTCAGCCAAGCTTCTAAGAAGTTCTCTGACAACAATATTGCTGACTGTTTCCACTAACAGCTGAAAAAACACTGAATGCAGCTCTGGAATACAATGCAGACTCTAAAACTTTTTTTTTTTTTTTTCATTTTCATCCCTGCAAATGTCGTATTGCTTATCCCTTCCACCATGTGATAATTTATAAAGACACTACACTAGCATAAAGGTGACAATGTCAATAGACCCAGGACATATTTCCAAACATGGCCAAGAAATCAATTCTGATTAACACATTGTGGTTGACCATGTAGATTACGGCGGTGAATACTGATATGAAAAACATTAACACTTAGCACTGGGAAATCCTGACTCTCTGCGCCAAGAACTTCATCCATATATTAATGAAACCTCTTGACTCGCGGAACGCTATTTATCAGATGAAAGTATTTAGAGGAGCTGCAGCTGGATATCCTCTGCTTTATTAAAGATAAATCAAAACTAACCTTTAGAGAAAAAAAATAAAACATTTGTACGAGTCAAAAGAATAAAGTATGCGAGCAGCATTAAAAAATGAAAGTCAAGGAATACAGCAAGCCCCCCTAACAAGAGTGTAACCTCAATAGCCATGCATAAGGAAGCTGGCGCCAGGAATACTAGCATGAATTCAGTAGCAGATGTCAAGGTCTGCAGGATGTGTCCAGCAAGCTTAAATTTGCACATGTTCCTGAGCAGCTAAAATGAATACTTTGTGTCATAATTTACAAGCAAATCAGCGCTAATAAATCACAGTCCTGCTCAAAGTCACGTTGATGGTATTCATCTCCCTTAATATTCATGATAGTGAATTATTTTGATAGTTTCGTTACACTGTTATCTTCCATGGCCCACTTGGAAAACATCAGGCAGCTTAACTAGAAGGTCATGTATCCCTGATGTATGCCCGTGTACGATCCTGTAGTCTATTCTTCTGGCTAAACAGCTGTTTCCCCATACAAGTGAAAGCTATTACTACTTTGTTCCTAGGCTATGTTGAGTGTAGTTCTGTCTTCTTACCAGCAGATGGCAGTGTTGCAGAAACAGTTTCTTAATATCCGGTTGACACCTAGTTTCCACTACACAGTGCCACCTACAGGTAATGGAACTAATTTAGCCTATTTTTTGTACAGTTTGAAAAGGTGCACACTAGTCGAATCGCGGTGTGATTATCTAATGCTGGTTTTATAACATTCAGATTTTATTGTTCAACACATGGAAAAACATGATCAAAACATCTGGTGACGGGAGGGGGGGGGGTGATAGTGGTGGCAGCCAATAGCAGGCCTCGACAGGAAAGAGCCTCCCTAACAACACACTGCCTCCTATGTACAATAATATAGCTGGTATAATACTGCTCCTATGTACAAATACATTACTACTATAATACTGCTCCTGTGTACAAGAATATAACTACTATAATACTGCTCCTGTGTACAAGAATATAACTACTATAATACTGCTCCTATGTACAAGAATATAACTACTATAATACTGCCTTCTATGTACAAGAATATAACTAATATAATACTGCTCCTATGTACAAGAATATAACTACTATAATACTGCTCCTATGTACAAGAATATAACTACTATAACACTGCTTCTATGTACAAGAATATAACTACTATAATACTGCTTCTATGTACAAGAATATAACTACTATAATACTGCCTCTTATGTACACGAATATAACTACTACAATACTGCTCCTATGTACAACAATGTAACTACTATAATACTGCCTTCTATGTACAAGAATATAACTAATATAATACTGCCTCTTATGTACATGAATATAACTACTATAATACTGCTCCTATGTACAAGAATATAACTACTATAATACTGCTCCTATGTATAAGAATATAACTACTATAATACTGCCTCCTATGTACAAGAATATAACTAATATAATACTGCTCCTATGTACAAGAATATAACTACTATAATACTGCTCCTATGTACAAGAATATAACTACTATAATACTGCTCCTATGTACAAGAATATAACTAATATAATACTGCCTCTTATGTACACGAATATAACTACTATAATACTGCTACTATGTACAATAATATAACTACTATAATACTGCTCCTATGTGCAAGAATATAACTACTATAATACTGCTCCTATGTACAAGAATATAACTACTATAATACTGCTCCTATGTACAGAATATAACTACTATAATACTGCTCCTATGTACAAGAATATAACTACTATAATACTGCTCCTATGTACAAGAATATAACTACTATAATACTGCTCCTATGTACAAGAATATAACTACCATAATACTGCTCCTATGTACAAGAATATAACTACTATAATACTGCTCCTATGTACAAGAATATAACTACTATAATAGTGCTCCTATGTGCAAGAATATAACTACTATAATACTGCTCCTATGTACAAGAATATAACTACTATAATACTGCCCCTATGTACAAGAATATAACTACTATAATACTGCTCCTATGTATAAGAATATAACTACTATAATACTGCCTCCTATGTACAAGAATATAACTAATATAATACTGCTCCTATGTACAAGAATATAACTACTATAATACTGCTCCTATGTACAAGAATATAACTACTATAATACTGCTCCTATGTACAAGAATATAACTAATATAATACTGCCTCTTATGTACACGAATATAACTACTATAATACTGCTCCTATGTACAAGAATATAACTACTATAATACTGCTCCTATGTATAAGAATATAACTGCTATAATACTGCCTCCTATGTACAAGAATATAACTAATATAATACTGCTCCTATGTACAAGAATATAACTACTATAATTCTGCTCCTATGTACAAGAATATAACTACTATAATACTGCTCCTATGTACAAGAATATAACTACTATAATACTGCTCCTATGTACAAGAATATAACTAATATAATACTGCCTCTTATGTACACGAATATAACTACTATAATACTGCTACTATGTACAAGAATATAACTACTATAATACTGCTCCTATGTGCAAGAATATAACTACTATAATACTGCTCCTATGTACAAGAATATAACTACTATAATACTGCTCATATGTACAGGAATATAACTACTATAATACTGCTCCTATGTACAAGAATATAACTACTATAATACTGCTCCTATGTATAAGAATATTAATACTACAATTCTGCCTCCTATGTACAAGAATATACACTGAACAAAAATATAAACGTAACACTTTCAGTTTTGCTCCCATTTTGCATGAGCTGAACTCAAAGATCTGAAACATTTTCTAGATACACAAAAGACCCATTACTCTCAAATATTGTTCACAAATCTGTCTAAATCTGTGTTAGTGAGCGCTTCTCCTTTGCGAGACAATCAATCCCACCTCACAGGTGTGGCATATCAAGGTGTTGATTAGACAGCATGAATATTGCACAGGTGTGCCTTAGACTGCCCACAATAAAAGACCACTCTGAAATGTGCACAGTTTTGCCTTACTGGGGGGGGGGGGGGGGGAGTCAGAAAACCAGTCAGTATCTGGTGTGGCCACCATTTGCCTTACCCAGTGCAACACATCTCCATCGCATAGAGTTGATCAGGTTGTTGATTGTGGCCTGTGGAATGTTGGTCCACTCCTCTGTGCGAAGTTGCAGAATATTGGCAGGAACTGGAACACGCTGTCATATACGCAGATCCAGAGCTTCCCAAACATGCTGAATGGGTGACATGTCCGGTGAGTGTGCTGGCCATGCAAGAACTGGGATGTTTTCAGCCTCCAGAAATTGTGTCCAGATCCTTGCAATATGGGGCCGTGCATTATCATGCTGCAACATGAGGTGATGGTCGTGGATGAATGGCACAACAATGGCCTCAGGATCTCGTCACGGTGTCTCTGTGCATTCAAAATGCCATCCATAAAATGCACCTGTGTTCATTGTCCATAACATACGCCTGCCCATACCATAACCTCACCGCCACCATGGGCCACTCTATCCACAATGTTGACGTCAGCAAACCGCTCACCTATATGACGCCACACACGCTGTCTGCCACCTGCCCTGAACAGTGAAAACCGGGACTCATCCGTGAACAGAACGCCTCTCCAACATGCCAGACACAATCGAATGTGAGCATTTGCCCACTCAAGTCGGTTACAATGCCGAACTGCACTCAGGTCCAGAACCCGATGAGGACGACGCGCATGCAGATGAGCTTCCCTGAGACGGTTTCTGACAGTTTGTGCAGAAATTCTTTGGTTATGCAAACTGATTGTTGCTGCAGCTGTCCGGGTGGCTGGTCTCAGACGATCACAGAGGTGAACATGCTGGATGTGGAGGTCCTGAGCTGGTGTGGTTACATGTGGTCTGTGGTTTTGAGGACAGTTGGATGTACTGCCAAATTCTCTGAAACGCCTTTGGAGATGGCCTATGGTAGAGAAATGAACATTCTTTGCACAGGAAACAGCTCTGGTGGACATTCCTGCAGTCAGCATGCCAATTGCATTCTCCCTCAAACTTTGCGACATCTGTGGCATTGTGCTGTGTGATCAAACTGCACATTTCAGAGTGGTCTTTTATTGTGGGCAGTCTAAGGCACACCTGTGCATATTCATGCTGTCTAATCAGCACCTTGATATGCCACACCTTCGAGGTGGGATGTATCATCTCGGCAAAGGAGAAGTGCTCACTAACACGGATTTAGACAGATTTATGAACTATATTTGAGAGTAATGGGTCTTTTTTGTATGTAGAAAATGTTTCAGATCTTTGAGTTCAGCTCATGCAAAATGGGAGCAAAAGTGAAAGTGTTGCATTTATATTTTTGTTCTACTATACTACTGTCTTCTGTGTACAAGAATATAACTACTATAATACTGCCCACTATGTACAAAATGTACTTAGGAGGCTATATTATAGTAAGTATAAGAAAATAACTACTATAATACTGTCTTTTATGTACAAGAATATAACTACTATAATACTGCCTCCTATGTACAACAATATAACTACTATAATACTGCCTCCTATGTACAAGAATATAACTACTATAATACTGCCTTCTATGTACAAGAATATAACTACTATAATACTGCCTCCTATGTACAAGAATATAACTACTATAATACTGCTCCTATGTACAAGAATATAACTACTATAATACTGCCTCCTATGTACAAGAATATAACTACTATAATACTGCTCCTATGCACAAGAATATAACTACTATAATACTGCCTCCTATGTACAAGAATATAACTACTATAATACTGCCTTCTATGTACAAGAATATAACTACTATAATGCTGCTCCTATGTACAAGAATAGAACTACTATAATACTGCCTCCTATGTACAAGAATATAACTACTATAATACTGCTCCTATGTACAAGAATATAACTGCTATAATACTGCCTCCTATGTACAGGAATATAACTACTATAATAGTGCTCCTATGTACAAGAATCTAACTGCTATAATACTGCCCCCTATGTATAAGAATATAACTACTATAATACTGCTCTTATGTACAAGAATATAACTACTATAATACTGCTCCTATGTACAAGAATATAACTAATATAATACTGCTCCTATGTACAAGAATATAACTACTATAATACTGCCTCCTATGTACAAGAATATAACTACTATAATACTGCTCCTATGTATAAGAATATAACTACTATATTACTGCTCCTATGTATAAGAATATAACTACTATAATACTGCCTTCTATGTATGTGGATATAACTACTATAATACTGCTCTTATGTACAAGAATATAACTACTATAATACTGCTCCTATGTACAAGAATATAACTACTATAATACTGCGCCTATGTGCAAGAATATAACTACTATAATACTGCTCCTTTGTGCAAGAATATAACTACTATAATACTGCCTCCTATGTACAAGAATATAACTACTATAATACTGCTCCTATGTACAAGAATATAACTACTATAATACTGCTCCTATGTACAAGAATATAACTACTATAATACTGCTCTGCTGAACAAGTCAATGAGATTTCTTGTATGTAACATAAAAAAATAAGATTCAAAAATGCACCTTCCTCTGAACTTTCCCAGGGGCATCTACCAATGTTGATTAGGCCCCTTTAATAATCATAAGTAGATAAGATGTACGTATATAGAGTGTACAGTGACTTGGTCTCTCTTCTACTCAAGTTGTGTGTGTAACATTTCCTTTCTTTTTTCTTGTTCTTTGTTGCTTTCTATCTTAAATAACCGGCGCGAGCGCTGAAGATATTTCCCGTGGTTGGTATGAGTTGAATGATACTGGCGTGCTGCAATTATTGTCTGTAACATTGACAAATTCACCTCCAAATATCATCAAGTGAGTTCTGAAAATTGCTTTTATGATCTCGTCAGGATCTTTGTGCAGTATTAAAAACCAGTGAAAGCGGCAGACAGATTGTGTTCCTTTTATTGTTCAACGCTAACATAATATTACATTTTGTGATTATGTTCTAGGAGTGAATTGTAGAAACCATGGTCAGTGCATTTGTTTTATGTAGTTACGTGATGGCTGTGTTCTGTTCAGTTTGTTTCATGCCTTTTTTTTTACTTTTCTACCTGAAATAGCCATTTTAAAGTTTTCTTTAGTGTTAAGGAAAAAAGATTAGATAGATGGATGGATAGATAGATTATATGATACATTTAGAGATGAGCGAATTAAAGTTGACCAAATTTTTTTATTCTAAAGCCCTTTTTGACGTGTATTAGTGGCAAAGGAAAAATATTCTAAAGCCTTTTGTGGAGTTTATGGAAAAAAATAAGCGTCTATTTGTCATTCAGTGGTGCAGTTATATGTTCTAAAGCCCTTTTATCGTGTATTAGTGGCACAAAAAAAGTATTTGCCGTTGTGTGGGGAAGTGAGAAAATTACAGCCCTTTTTGGCGTGTATTAGTGGGGGAAAAAGGGCCTATTAGCCGTTGTGTGGTGAAGTGAGAAAATTACTGACTTTTTTGGGGTGTTTTAATTTCTTTTTAATTTATTTATTTTATCTAACAGTATGTCAGACAGAGAAGTGCCAGGCCCTGCACAGGGGAGTGGCAGAGGCCTAAATATTTCTGGCACAGGTCGCAGCGAGAGGCCTGAGCTCCCGGTATCATTTAGCGGTCATGTCTTGACCAGCAACCCAGCGGTTCTTGAATGGTTGACTCGGTCATCCACTTAATCCCAAGTGACTCAGACACCCCCAGCCAAGAGTCGTGGGTTCATCTGACACAACCCTTAGTTGGCATGGCCCGGGAGCAGGCCCTGTGCCCTCATCGGTTCTCTTCCTGCCTCTATCCTTTTCTGTTCCATTAGCCAGAGAAGTATTATATGCTGTGGGCTCAGCCCCACTATACAGCGAGCTACTAGAGGACAGTCAGCAGCTACTGATTGTGCTCCTGTCCAAGTTGCTGGTGCTGTGGTCCCTCCTTTTCCAAGTGGTGGACTCTGCACCTTTCAGAGAACTAAAGGGTTGTGCCGAGCCGAGGTGGAGTCCCAAGCCGTCATTCCTTTGCCAAAAAGGAAGTACCAGCCCTGCACACACATGTAGAACAGAAGGTGGGCCAGTCCTTGAGCCTGTCGGTGTCTGCCAAAGTGCACGGCAGCGCCAACGTGTGGAGCTGTAACTACAGTTAAGGACTATTCATGTCCATTATGGCCCACTGGGTGAATGTGGTTTCTGCACAGCCACACCAGCAACTTGGCCAGGGCACGCTGCTTCCGCCTCCACGTTCTCACTCCGTTGTTCCTGCGACAATGTCCACCTCTGCCTCCTCATCCTCCACCGTCTCCTCAGCCTCCATGCAGGGACAATTCACAGTGTCCCTCCAGCATACCACATGTGCAGGGCACGGCGGTGTCAAGTTACACCTTGTTTGCCTGGGCGAATGGAGTCACACAGGGGAGGAACTGCTCCATATCCTTCATCAAGAAATGAATCCTGGCTTTTTCCATGACAACTAAAAATCGGAACCATAGTGACCCACAACGGGAAGAACATGGTGTCGATGCTGCGTCATAGAGGGCTGAGCCATGCTCCCTGCATGGCACACGTGTTCAATCTGGTTTTCAAGCGGTTCCTAAAGTATTCCACCCATCTGCAAGACATCCTAAAAATGGCCAGGAAACTTTGCATGTACTTCAGCCACTCGTACACTGCCAAGCACACCCTCCTTGAGCTGCAGCGGCAGAACGGCATCTCCCAGCATAGGCTGATATGCGATGTTTCCACCCATTGGAATTCACCTTCCATATTTTGGACTGACTATATGAACAGAGAAAGGCCATAAATGATTTCTTGATGATCCAAGCGGACAGGAGTACGTTACACACCTCTATGTAACTTTGATGTCAGCCAGTAGCAGCTCATGCCTAACAGCTGCCGATTGCTCAGGCCCTTTGAGGAGGCCACGTTATTTTTCAGTCGCCAGGACTACGTGATGAACAACGTGATTCCACTGCTTTATGTCCTGGAACATATCCTGGTAAATCTGGCTCATCAGGGGACTGGAGATGTGCCTAGATCTCACGGTCACATGAGCTCTGTGGGGGCTGAACTGGACGAGCTACAGACGAGGCAGAGGACCCAGACACACCGGGGCAGTATGTAGTGGAGATGGAGGCAGGGACTCCCTCCGAGTCACTTGCACAAATGGCCCGATGCATGCTCACTTGCTTGCGTAGTGACAGCCGAATTGTCAACAAGGGGCAGAGGGATGACTTCTGGCTCTTCACCTGGTTGGACCCTTGCTATGGTCCAAAATGGGGGCCTTTTTTACACCCGCTGAGAGGGAGGACTAACTGAACTACTATAGAGACATCCTATGTAGTCAGTTGGCCGCTGCCTATCTGCGCCATCGTCCATCCTCTTGCAGGTCTGACCGGGGGGGCTTCTGCGCTCATGTTCCTCTGCCAAGGCTGCTGTGGCAGGGTGGGGGGTAGGAGCATTTCCAGCTCCATCAGCAGCAACTTGAGTCTAGAGTTGCTAATAAGCAGCTTTCTTCACCCACCTAGTGAAGAAACTACTCACCAGCAGCTAGACTTGAAGCAGGACCTGAACCAGCAGGTGGTGGCATACTTGGACCTGCCACCCCACATTGAAGATCCACTGGATTACTGGGAAGCCAAACTGTATTTGTGACCGCAACTAGCAGAGTTTGTCCTGGAAAAGCTTCCTTGCCCAGCCAGTAGTGTGGCATCAGAGTGGGTGTTTAGTGAGGCAGGGGCCATAGTTACCCCAAGGAGAACTCGTCTGTTTACCCAAAATATGGAGAGACTGTCCTTTGTCAAGATGAAATCAGGCATGCTCGGCCGTATATCGCGTGTGCTCGAGCGCGATTATAGTCAGTGTATTTAAATCTAATTTAGCCTCTATTTTTGAAAGGTTTCTGGCAGGATTCAAACTCACAACCTTCTACATTACAGCCAAGAATCTTAACCTCTACACTATAGAGCTGCATGGCCAGTTGCTTTTAAAAAAAAGTAAGCATTCCTATACTGCAGAAGTCTCATATTTTATTTATTTTTAGAGACTGGTAATGCAGCTCTATAGTGTAGTGGCTAAGGTTTTTGACTGTAATATGGAAGGTTGGGAGTTCAAATCCTGCCAATAACATTTCAGAAATAGAGGCTAAATTACATGTATATATTTACATATATATTTTTTGTAATTGTAAAGAATGTGTAATTACAAAAAAAATAAAAAATTTATATAGTATAGTACAGACCAAAAGTTTGGACACACCTTCTCATTCAAAGAGTTTTCTTTATTTTCATGACTGAAGGCATCAAAACTATGAATTAACACATGTGGAATTATATACATAACAAAAAAGTGTGAAACAACTGAAAATGTCATATTCTAGGTTCTTCAAAGTAGCCACCTTTTGCTTTGATTACTGCTTTGCACACTCTTGGCATTCTCTTGATGAGCTTCAAGAGGTAGTCACCTCAAATGGTCTTCCAACAGTCTTGAAGGAGTTCCCAGAGATGCTTAGCACTTGTTGGCCCTTTTGCCTTCACTCTGCGGTCCAGCTCACCCCAAACCATCTCGATTGGGTTCAGGTCCGATGACTGTGGAGGCCAGGTCATCTGGCGCAGCACCCCATCACTCTCCTTCATGGTCAAATAGCCCTTACACAGCCTGGAGGTGTGTTTGGGGTCATTGTGCTGTTGAAAAATAAATGATGGTCCAACTAAACGCAAACCGGATGGAATAGCATGCCGCTTCAAGATGCTGTGATAGCCATTCTGGTTCAGTATGCCTTCAATTTTGAATAAGTCCCCAACAGTGTCACCAGCAAAGCACCCCACACCATCACACCTCCTCCTCCAAGCTTCACGGTGGGAACCAGGCATGTAGAGTCCATCCGTTCACCTTTTCTGCGTCGCACAAAGACACGGTGGTTGGAACCAAAGATCTCAAATTTGGACTCAGCAGACCAAAGCACAGATTTCCACTGGTCTAATGTTCATTCCTTGTGTTCTTTTGCCCAAACAAGTCTCTTCTGCTTGTTGCCTGTCCTTAGCAGTGGTTTCCTAGCAGATATTCTACCATGAAGGCCTGATTCACACAGTCTCCTCTTAACAGTTGTTCTAGAGATGTGTCTGCTGCTAGAACTCTGTGTGGCATTGACCTGGTCTCTAATCTGAGCTGCTGTTAACCTGCGATTTCTGAGGCTGGTGACTCGGATGAACTTATCCTCCGCAGCAGAGGTGACTCTTGGTCTTCCTTTCCTGGGGCGGTCCGCACGTGAGCCAGTTTCTTTGTAGCACTTGATGGTTTTTGTGACTGCACTTGGGGACACTTTCAAAGTTTTCCCAATTTTTCAGACTGACTGACCACTGATGGCCACTCATTTTTCTTTACTTAGCTGCTTTTTTCTTGCCATAATACAAATTCTAACAGTCTATTCAGTAGGACTATCAGCTGTGTATCCACCTGACTTCTCCACAATGCAACTGATGGCCCCAACCCCATTTATAAGGCAAGAAATCCCACTTATTAAACCTGACAGGGCATACCTGTGAAGTTAAAACCATTTCAGGTGACTACCTCTTGAAGCTCATCAAGAGAATGCCAAGAGTGTGCAAAGCAGTAATCAAAGCAAAAGGTGGCTATTTCCACATGTGTTAATTCATAGTTTTGATGCCTTCAGTGTGAATCTACAATTTTCATAGTCATGAAAATAAAAAAAACTCTTTGAATGAAAAAGGTGTGTCCAAACTTTTGGTCTGTACTGTATATGTGTGTGTGTGTGTGTGTGTATATATATATATATATATATATATATATATATATATATAGATAGATAGATATGAATATAATCATACTTCTGATATACATGAATGCATAATATGTGGGAAACTACTACTGATGTTTCAGCCATAATATATATATACATATATTATAATATATTATTTTAAATATATAATATATTATAATATATTATTATATATTCTAAATATATAATAATATATGTAAATATATTATGGCTAAAAACTTATATAAATGTTTAAATTAAATTAAGCCCCTATTTCTGAAAAGTTTCTGACGAGAAGGCTAAATTGGATTTAAATACACTGGGTGTCCCCAAGCACTGACTCCATATATGGACATAGCTATATATGGAGTCTGAGCAGGGACTCCTAAGCCGAACTAGAGTCCTGACACTCTCCCCTCTTCAGAGCAGGGGGTGCCTGGTTTAATGCTCGGGTTCTCCCATTGACTTCCATTGTGCTTGGGTGCTCTGTAGAGCACGCGAGCATCGGGAAGTGTTCTACTCGAGCACACGCGAATTTTGGTGCTTAATAAACACTAGTGGATAAGTCAGGATTTCCACCCACCAATGCCTGATACATCAGACTAGATCATCCATGGTGCCACACAAACACTTTGACAAAAGAGACCGGTTTCTTCTAGCTACCTGCCTCAGCTACTATTCTGGTGCTGCCAACCATCTGATGCCAGCTGGTACTGGTATTGCCACCCCACTCTGTCACCGGGTCACTCTGTGGTCCCCTGATGCTGCTTCCACCTCCTCACTATGTCACCTTGCCACTCTGTGGTCTCCTGATGCTGTTGCCGCCACCTCCACACTCTGTCATTGTGCCACTCTGTGGCCTCCTGATGCTGCTGCCACCTCCACACTGTCATGGTGCCACTCTGTGGCCTACTCCTGATGCTGCCGCCACCTCCAGACTCTGTCATTGGGCCACTCTGTAGTCTCCTCATAAAGCTTCCACCTCACCACTATGTCATAGGGCCACTCTGTGGACTTCTCATGCTGTTCACACCATCCTCACTTTGACTGGGTCACTATTTTTCCTTTCCGCCTGGCTGACATCATCATTTATTTGACCCTTCTTCTGATCTGTCACAACGGATCCTGTCTGTGTAGCAGCTGTAAGGCCTGTATGGTGCCATCAGAATTGTCTTGTGATTTGGTAGCCAAAAGCAGGAGTGACTACAAAACACAGAAGACATGCAAATATTCCATTCACGTGTCTACTCTGTTTTGGATCCACTCCTGTTTTTTTGGCATTAGCAATACTGATGGATTACTGACCAAATGCTGACCGAGAATCCGTTTTTTGGGGGTTATTGTTCTGACCAATCAAAATATTCAGTGATATCAACACAAACTTATTGCTGACGCCCTCTCCACTTTGTCTGGGGGCTCTACTTGTATAAGCATTTTATTGAACAGGTTCTGTAGATATCCATGTGGAATCAGCTGACGACAGTGTAAAAGGAGTGCGCTTTTTCTTGGCGCTAACATTGACCTGTAAGGCAGAGTTCATACTTGAGTTATTTGGTGTCACAACCAGACAGCTGAGAAGCTCTGACAGAGGCCTTTCAGAACCTCCCCCTTGAGTTTCTTTGTTGTGGTATTCAGTTCCTCATCTCGTTAGCCTCTCTCAGCTGTCATGTGTTGGACTAATTGCTTCCCTTTAAATTCCTCCCCAGAATGCTTTTCTGGGCGGCTTATACTTCTTCCTGGAGTGTGTGTGCATGCTGATCTTGTTCTCCTGTCTGCTACAAAGTTAAGGTTTGAACATTTATCTGTTATTTTCTGTTTGCTGGATCCCAGGTGACCCTGACTCCCTCCGTATCTTGTGTAGAGAGCCGGTGGTCGTGTCCCCTCACTATTGTAGGGTGCCCAGGGGTTATTTAGTCAAGGTACGTGGATATGCAAACTTCCACCATTCGGATCTTTGCATAGGCTGAGCAGCCAGGGAAAGTGCCAGGTTTTCTGCAGGGGTCTCCCTTTGGTTCCTTAGCTCTTGGATCCAGCGAGTCATTTATGCATGTTGCTTTGCCTTGTTTCCTGTACACCGTCCGTGACATTATAAGCCGCCAAAACCGTCTCAAGCATGGATCCGGTTTCACTTTTGGCTGAACGCTTCCAGGGTCTTTCATTGGAGGTAGCTGATCTCCGTAAGACTTTTTCTCAGCTTCAAGTGACCGGTTCAGCTTGCGTTCATGGAGTTTGTTCTGAGCCTAAGATCTCGCTCCCGGATACGTTTTCCGGGGGTAGTGAGAATTTTGTGCGTTTTAGAGAGGCTTGCAAACTCCATTTTCGCCTTCTTCCCCATTCCTCTGGTGATGAGGAACGGAGGGTGGGGATCATTATATCGCTGCTCAGGGGTAACGCTCAGTCCTGGGCCTTTTCGCTGCCGGAGGGGGCACGGCCCCTCCGTTCAGTGGATGAATTCTTTTTAGCCCTGGGTCAGATATATGATGATCCGGATCGTATTGCTCTGGCGGAGTCTAGACTACGTCTATTATGCCAGGGTAAACAATCCGCAGAAATATACTGCTCAGAATTTCGGAGATGGGCAGCTGATACTGGTTGGAATGATGCTGCACTCCGAAGTCAATTTTGCCATGGTCTTTCAGAGGGATTGAAAGGCCTATTTCTTTGGACTCTGCTATGTCTCAGGCCGTTCGTATTGACAGGCGACTTAGAGAGAGAGGAGAGATCTTTCCTTCCTGTCATACTTGGTCCCAGGATTGTGCAGCGGTCCCATTCTGTGCGCAGGGGTCTCAGTCGCTGTCAGCACCTTCTGAGCAGGAGCCCATGCAGCTGGGGTTGATTGCTTCTGACAATAGAAGATTCAGCCCGCATGGGAGGGTTTGTTTTTGTTGTGGAGGTATTAATCATTTGGCAAATATTTGTCCCTCTAGGAGATTCAGGCAGTTCTCTGGGAATAATAAAGAAACAAAGAGGAAAAAATCTTTTAAAAATGTTCCGTCTGTTACTATTGGCAGGGTTGAGGCGGAAATTGAAGGTTTTCCGTTTGCTTGTAGTTCCCGTTTTGTCCTGCCTGCTAGGGTGGCGCTAGAGAGCAAGAGCATTTTTTGTGAGATTTTTGTGGATAGTGGAGCAGCGGTCAATCTCATTAATAGTCACTTCGCAATAGCTCATGGTTTCCAGGTGCGCACTTTGGGAAAGGATATTCCGGTTTTTGCGATTGATTCCGCTCCACTTTCTCAGAAATCATTAAAGGGCATAGTTCACAATATCCGTTTAATTGTGAGTGATGCTCATGTTGAGGATGTGTCATGTTTCGTCCTTAGCGGTTTGCCTACCCCTCTAGTGTTGGGGCTCACTAAACATAACCCACCATTGATTGGCAAGCGAGGCAAATAAATGGTTGGAGTGACTTTTGCAGAGAGAATTGCCTCATGACATCTGTTTCTGAGGTTGCTACTAAGACTGTACCATATTTTCTCTCTGAATTTTCGGATGTCTTCTCTGAGAGTGGAGTTCAGGATTTGCCCCCGCACAGGGAGTACGATTGCCCTATTAATCTCATCCCAGACGCCAAGCTGCCTAAATCTCGTTTATACAATCTTTCCCAACCTGAGAGGATCGCTATGCGTGCTTATATCTCTGAGAGTCTGAGAAAAGGACACATACGACCCTCGAAGTCACCTGTTGCCGCTGGTTTTTTCTTTGTTAAGAAAAAAGATGGTTCTTTAAGACCTTGTCTGGATTTCAGGTCGCTGAACAGTATCACTATTCGTGACCCTTATCCGCTTCCTCTGATCCCGGACCTGTTTAACCAGGTTGTTGGGGCTAAAGTCTTTTCCAAATTAGATCTAAGAGGGGCATACAACCTGGTCAGGGTCAGAGAAGGGGACGAATGGAAGACGGCCTTCAATACACCTGAGGGCCATTTTGAAAATTTGGTTATGCCTTTTGGTTTGATGAATGCCCCAGCCGTTTTTCAGCATTTCGTGAACAGCATTTTTTATCATTTGATGGGAAAATTTGTATTGGTGTATTTGGATGACATTTTGATTTTTTCTCCCGATTTCAAAACTCATAAGGAACATTTACGTCAGGTCTTGCTCATCCTGCGGGAGAATAAATTATATGCGAAACTGGAAAAATGTGTGTTTGCGGTTCCAGAAATTCAATTTCTGGGGTTTCTTCTCTCCGCTTCTGGTTTTCGCATGGACCCCGAGAAGGTCCGCGCTGTGCTTGAGTGGGAGCTTCCTGAGAATCAGAAGGCGCTGATGCGTTTTTTTTGGGCTTTGCCAATTATTACAGGAAGTTCATTTTGAATTATTCTTCTATTGTTAAACCACTCACTGATATGACCAGAAAGGGGGTAGATTTTTCTTCTTGGTCAGTAGAGGCGTGTAAGGCTTTTCTGATATCAAGGAGAGTTTTGCTTCCGCTCCCATCTTGGTGCAACCTGATGTTTCTTTACCCTTCATAGTTGAGGTTGATGCTTCTGAGGTGGGTGTGGGGGCGGTCTTGTCTCAGGGTTCCTCTCCTGCCAATTGGCGACCGTGTGCCTTTTTCTCAAGAAAACTCTCCTCCGCAGAGAGAAATTACGATGTGGGAGATAGGGAATTGTTGGCCATCAAGTTGGCTTTTGAGGAATGGCGCCATTGGCTAGAGGGAGCCAGACACCCTATTACCGTATTTACTGACCATAAAAATCTGGCCTACTTGGAGTCAGCCAAGCGTCTGAACCCGAGACAGGCCAGATGGTCTTTGTTCTTTTCTAGGTTTAATTTTGTTGTCACGTTCCGCCCTGGAGTTAAGAATGTGAAGGCAGATGCCCTGTCACGTTGTTTTCCGGGAGGCGGGAATTTTGAAGACCCGGGTCCCATTTTGGCTGAAGGTGTGGTGGTCTCTGCTCTTTTTCCTGAATTGGAGGCAGAGGTGCAGGCAGCCCAGTCAGAGGCTCCTGATCTTTGTCCTCCTGGGAGGTTGTTTGTGCCTCTCGCTTTAAGACACAAGATTTTTAAAGAACACCACGATACGGTCCTTGCTGGGCACCCGGGGGTAAGAGCCACACTGGATCTCATCGCTCTGAGATTCTGGTGGCCTGCGCTTCGTAAGTCGGTTGAGGGTTTTGTGGCAGCCTGCGAGACTTGCGCTCGTGCCAAAGTCCCTCATTCATGGCCATCAGGTCCTCTCCTTCCCTTACCCATTCCTTCCCGTCCTTGGACACATCTGTCCATGGACTTCATAACGGACCTGCCTCGTTCCTCGGGGAAGACTGTGATTCTGGTGGTGGTGGACCGTTTTAGCAAAATGGTGCATTTCATCCCTTTTCGTGGTTTGCCCAATGCTAAGACGCTGGCGCAGGCATTTATTGATCACATTGTCAAATTGCACGGTATTCCTTCAGACATAGTCTCTGATAGGGGCACGCAGTTTGTTTCCAGATTCTGGGAGGCTTTCTGTTCTCGCTTGGGGGTTCGGTTGTCATTCTCTTCTGCTTTCCACCCGCAGTCGAATGGCCAGACAGAGCGCGTCAATCAGAATCTGGAGACATATCTGCGCTGTTTTGTGGCGGAGAATCAAGAGGATTGGTGTTCTTTTTTGTCCCTTGCTGAGTTTGCTTTAAATAACCGTCATCAGGAGTCCTCTGATAAGTCACCATTTTTTGGTGCATATGGGTTTCATCCGCAATTTGGGACTTTCTCGGGAGAGGGGTCTTCTGGTTTACCTGATGAGGACAGATTCTCCTCGTCTTTGTCATCTATTTGGCAAAAGATTCAAGATAATCTAAAGAGCATGAGTGAGAGATATAAGCGTGTGGCAGATAAGAGACGTGTGCTTGGTCCGGACCTGAATGTTGGTGATCTGGTATGGTTGTCTACCAAGAATATCAAATTGAAGGTTCCCTCCTGGAAGTTGGGTCCTAGGTTTATTGGGCCTTACAAAATCCTGTCTGTCATCAATCCTGTTGCATACCGTCTTGATCTTCCTCAGACTTGGAAGATCCATAATGTTTTTCATAAGTCCTTATTGAAACCTTATGTTCAACCCATTGTACCCTCGCCTTTGCCTCCTCCTCCGATTATGGTTGATGGGAATCTTGAATTTCAGGTCTCTAGGATTGTGGATTCTCGTCTTGTCTGCGGTTCTCTTCAGTACCTTGTTCATTGGGAGGGGTATGGTCCTGAGGAGAGGATGTGGGTCCCAGTGACGGACATTAAGGCCTCTCTTCTCATCAGGGCTTTCCATAGGTCCCATCCTGAGAAGGTGGGTTCTGAGTGTCCGGAGTCCACTCGTAGAGGGAGGGGTACTGTCACAACCAGACAGCTGAGAAGCTCTGACAGAGGCCTTTCAGAACCTCCCCCTTGAGTTTCTTTGTTGTGGTATTCAGTTCCTCATCTCGTTAGCCTCTCTCAGCTGTCATGTGTTGGACTAATTGCTTCCCTTTAAATTCCTCCCCAGAATGCTTTTCTGGGCGGCTTATACTTCTTCCTGGAGTGTGTGTGCATGCTGATCTTGTTCTCCTGTCTGCTACAAAGTTAAGGTTTGAACATTTATCTGTTATTTTCTGTTTGCTGGATCCCAGGTGACCCTGACTCCCTCCGTATCTTGTGTAGGGAGCCGGTGGTCGTGTCCCCTCACTATTGTAGGGTGCCCAGGGGTTATTTAGTCAAGGTACGTGGATATGCAAACTTCCACCATTCGGATCTTTGCATAGGCTGAGCAGCCAGGGAAAGTGCCAGGTCTTCTGCAGGGGTCTCCCTTTGGTTCCTTAGCTCTTGGATCCAGCGAGTCATTTATGCATGTTGCTTTGCCTTGTTTCCTGTACACCATCTGTGACATTTGGTCAGTTTTGGCACCGTGACTGCCCAAATAAGTGAAGTGTGCAGTGATTGTAAGTGCGACGCCTGTCATCTACATGTCATACTGACCGTATTATTTCACTACCACAACAGACTCCCTATGTGTGTTACTGCATGGCACAGTGTTCTACACCATTATAAAGGCTCTCAGCAGCCAGGAAATAACCGTTTTTAACGCGATTCGCTGTGAATTTACTCCAAAGCCACCCCCAAATAATCAAATAATGAAAATAGTTTTATAAACCAAAGGAAAAGGCCTTTCTATTTTTTTACATTGTAGCCATGGTAGCTTACAACAGAACTCCCCTTTGTATACATAGTTTGGAGGTGCGGGTCTTCTTTTGCATTATAAACCAAAGGACAACATGAAGGAACTACTACTGAGGCCTCAGACCTTCAGACAACCAACTTTAAGTTGGGCTCATCTTTGCATAATATACAATAAAACCTCTTTGAGATGACCACTCAAAATGTCATTGTTGGGTTTTATCTTCACTAAGAAGATGGTCGATATGCATCACATAAGGTGGAGCTGAACATCTGTCAGAGAACATATGGTATGGATCATGGTTTGTCTTCTCAAAGAGGGCTCTTTCTGAGGTGTCAATGTATGGTTTTTGTTCCAAGAGTCACTTTATAAAACAACACAATAGGAAACTCCAAAACAAAAAGGGCAAAAGGGACGTCATGTTCCTCCTGCTAAAAATTTGCCATGCTACTCCAGCGCAAATTATATAATTTTTGGTGTTATGCCATGATTAATGTAAAAAATGACATCAAATGACAATCTCTTTCTAACAAAGCTAGAACCAGCCCTGTACCTCAAATGGACCCATAGATCTCCCCATTCATTACTGTAATAGATTTATATCAAGCTGGCATCTCAAGGGGAGTGTCTGTTCTGCTGTAGCTAAGGGGGCGTGTCTCGGCTCTCCCTATCACAGCTCAGGAGGCAGTTGAAGGATGAAACTGAGCATGTGCGGCCATCTCAATGAGCAGGTCAAAGAAATAAGGAAAAAAAACAGCAAGTGGTGCTATACAGATGCATTTTATTGAATAACTCAGTGGTTATGCAACATTTTTCATTACACGCATTTACAAAATAATTCAGATCCAGTTGCTGGTTTGAAAACTGTAGAATATTTTTCATGGAACAACCCCTTTAATGGTCTACTCGGTCAGGGTTGGACTGACCACCTAGAATACCAGAGGATCCTCCAGTGGGCCCAAGCTCTCATAATAATAGGCCCCTAATAAAACAGGTCCCTTAAGGTTCTGTATACACCGAGGGTGGGCCCTCAGAATCCTTTCCTCTGGTCGACCCAAGGGACTTAGCTCCAACGCTGTACTCTGTAGCTCCAGTCTAAGCCCCAAAAGTGTGGAACCATTGGCGTAAGAGTTTTTTGTCACGTTTTGCTTGCTTGTGAAATTTAATGAGCAGCTCATACAGGAACGCACCGTATCGTTGTTGACTCCGTCGCTCCTATTCTGCTGCAGCTTAATGATGCGGTCATTATTTAGACATGTCTGTCAAACTATTAATTGGTTTCGTTTAGAAACCCAAGAAATCTATGGACCGCTGAGCATAATGCATTTTATGGGTTTGTTTTTTCCAAGTATGTGACAGTGCGCCTGTGTTAGTGTTCTGTTCTGTGTGAATCCAGGCTCAGTCCTCAGGTGGATCTATGTAGTTCCTCTGCTCTCATTCTCAAAGCTGTTATTCTGGACGGGAATGGAGGCAGCTGTGTTTACAACTCAAGTCTTGGCATACATTTACCAGAATCTATTATTCATATCATTCAGTATCAGAGAGAGATCTCAGGCCACCTGTCTATCTAACAAATTCACCCTTTTGTGAGCTTTCCGTTCAGAGCAAATTATGCTCACATTGATGAATTGGGTTTTTATGAGCGATGCTAACGAACATTTTCACAGGGACACCAGGCAGTGAACGATTCTGGTCCGCACAGTGAATCATACAAAGACGCGAAAATACTAAGATTTTCCCCAAAAAAAACAAAAACTCATTTGCGGTAGAGCATTAGGTATAACATTTGGCACCTCCGTGATTGGAATTGTAAACCTGCCATCAATGAAATGAAATGATTAACTTTTCAACAAACAAATTAAAAAAATATTGTTATTTTCTCAAAAGATTAGATGCCTCCCCCGCATAGGTAAACAATCAGCAAGATTAAGGCTGTCAATGTGTCTCCTGTGCGAAACAATGAGGGAGGGAAGAGTTTTTTGGTAAATTTTTTTGTTATTTTTTTTATTCCAACATTCAAAATATTTTGAGAATGTCATCATGAAAAGTAAATCAAGGTGCAACATTTAAGGATAGAATTTCAGTTGTTTTTTAGACATTCTTGCACAGATATGCCTCAGGATGCACTTCTAAAGTTGTTTCTTTTTTAACTCCTTAGTGACCAGACTGTTTTGGGCCTTAACCCCCTTCAAGACAAAGCTCATTATCGTTTTTTTGCATTTTCATCAAGGCAGGTGTCGGCTTTATAATACTGCAGGCGACTGGGATCATCGATGTTGAAAATGCAGTATAATTACTGCATTACCATATACACATAGTTTCTATATGTTTTACTACTTTTGCACTTGATTTTTGCGGGATGCTTGTAGTTTTCATTGGTATCATTTTGGAGTACATAACACTTTTCGATCCGGTAGTTTTATTTTTTCATCGTATGGAATGAATGACATGATAATTGTGTACTGCGAAAGCGTCAATAGTATATACCAAATATGTGGAGAACAGTTTATTTTTGCATTTTTTCCATTGAAAAAGCCTGAATTTGTAACTTTCAATTGTAACACTTATTTTTATTTTTTTTACCATTTAATAGTACCACACTTCATGCAGTGGAGTATACTTTACCATCAGTGCTATGCTAACATCCATCAGCAGCACTGGAGGCAGGCCTTAATTAGGACGCAGCCTGTGTTTTCGTAGATGTAGGCACCCCACAATCTCATTCATGGGGTGCCGATGGGAGAGAGAGGGAGCCTGCACCCTTTGTAACCGCTTACATGCTGCGGGCACTATTGATCATGGCATCTAAGGGGTTAAATGGCCCCAATCAACACTTCTGCTGGTTCTGTCTATTAGAGCAGGAGCACGGATTTCATTTTCGATCTAGAGATTAAAGTCAATCCTTTTTTGAAAAATGATAAAAATCGACTGTAATCCTCAAAGTTCATGAGCCTATGTGTTTTCAATGCATACACACTTCTTAATCATGGCGTGAATAAGGGGGTTGTCCGGTCTTTTATTATTGATGACCTATCCTCAGGATAGCTTATCAATTTCAGATCGGAGGCGGTCCGACACCTGGCACCCCCGCCAATTGGCTGTATGAGTAGATGGCGCGCTCAGTGCTCACATGCCAGCTCCCGTCTCTCTTTCTGTCCACTGCTGTCTATGGTCTTTGCCATATACAGCAGTGGTAAACAGGAAGATAGAAGGGAGGCGGCACGTGCGCACTGCCACAGATTGTTTTCTCATCTCTGTGGCATTACTACCTTAGTATAGCAGTGACGTATTGGATAAATGGTTATTGAAGGCACATGGACATGCTTATGGCAGGAAGAAGGAGTAAAGGCAAGGCATTCTCGGTATATTCTTGACCCTTCATAGCTTTTATAATGGTTGGGCTACCTACATATTCTCATTCCAGTAGTGGATCCCAACTGGTGGCCATGACTCAATATCAGGTTACTAGACCTCACTCACCCCTTATCACTCTAGCAATACCTTCTGTTGACCTCATTCTTTAGCTCCTTGTTCCTGACTGTTTTGATGACTCTGACCTTGGTTACTGGATTCAGCTTTTATTTTACTCCTTAAATTTGTCACATGGCACATGTTGATCTCCACCTGGTTCTGAGCCTCATCCCATTCTCTCACCATGCCGGCCACTGTCCCACTTTCCTGGGCAGGTCGATTATCGCTCCTCTCACCCTGTGAGTATTCGGACTAGTGCTCAGTGAACTTTCTTTCCACGGTCCTACAATTAACCCTTTTCTCTTGCTCCTGGTACAGCTGCGAAGGTGCTCTATTTACTTGCGATATGGTTCTACTTCCTTGCCTGAGCTTTGAGGTTTACTAGTGTCCAGTAACCGGTGAAGGTATGATCTCTTGTCTGACTACCCGTGTACCATACCTTGCCTGTATACTGATTCTGCTCCTTGCCACCTGCCCCGAACTTGAAACTTCTACATGGACTATGCATGTACTCAGTCTTCCCTGACCTTTGAAATTGGTATCTGGAACAGTGATGGTCAGTTTGCAGTGTTTGCCAGCGAACACATGCGGGCTGCCATCTTTAGTAAGGTAGACTTACCCGTCCGGCGATGCACAGGTAAGCCCTTACCTGTGCCTCTGCCGGGAGCCGGTTTGAAATCAAATGCAGTCACTGGGAGCAGGCAGTTCCGAGAACAGCCCGATGAAGGCTCCCGGCGGCTGTTCTCGGAACTGCCTGTTCCCGGTGACTGCATTTGATTTCAGACCGGCGAACACTGCGAACTGACCATCACTGATCTGGAATATGCATATACTCAGCCTCCCATGACCTTGGACTGTGTTCAGACTACTCCTTTTGAGCCTGATCCCTTGGTGCTTCACACTGGTGTCTCTGTCCCCATGGGTTAGCTGTCAACTATACCAGGACTACTTTAGGAGGTAGCGGCCTGGTTGGTTCCCTGCAGCGAAGCCCAGATCATTGTACAGGGGTTAAAGGGTGAATACCAGGGAACCGCCAGGACAATACCCTTAGGTTTAGCCCAGAGTCAATCTGGCTAGTTGGCACAGTGGGTCCACACCCACTGTCAGTTACAAAGGGGATGTAGAGCTTTGTATCAGAAAAAAGAACAACTATAAATATACAAGTAGAAATAAATCGCCCTAAATCTTGATAATGCAGTACAGTCACCGTAACACTCATTAATGTCCATGTTAGATAAACCCACCAGGGTACTGAGGTGGTGGCAATATGAAACAAATACCAGGACATGCTAATAAGCAAGAAAAAAGCTATTTCTACACTAAGTTTATCACAGGAACCAGAATAAGTTCCAGCAACTAATGAAGTTTCTCTCCGCGATATCATTGTATTCACTTTGTTAACAGATATTTGTATGAGATGTGGAATTGGCCTAATCCATGATGTAGGATGTTTTTCATGACATTTTCTGTTTGGTGTCCCAAACAATGTAAGATTTGTGGAGCTGCTTATTAGATGCCCAAAGAGCATGATGTATGCATTATTAATTAAAGAAGGTACGTTTGGCTAATTGTCATTTCTATACAGTAGCTCTGCACTAAGATACATTTTAACAATCTATAAATAATTGATATTTTTTTTCTTTCATCTTCCTTAGTTTGCATAAAATTAATGACTTGGTAAATGTTACTCACTTCAAAATATTCTTCTGCGTCTATGAAAATTAAACTAACACAGTAACCTTAGGAATGGAGGATCCTCTTTTTCTTTCCTATTTTTTTATCTTTTGAAATCAGGGGGGGGAAAAAAGACTAGAAGAAATTTCCATCTCACCGACCTACATGCCGGGAATAAAGATGTACGGAGAGCAGTGAGGCAACATATTCCTATATCACCTAAACACTCCAGTCGTCTTTGTCATTAGGACCGGGGAGTTCATTGTCTAATTTATTATTCACATCATTAACAAGACTGCAGTTTATCCAAGCAGTAATCTGCAACCTGTGGGGCTACAGGTGCTTGTCGCTGCAATGGTATGCTGGGATTTGTAGTTTCCTAACAGTTAGAGAGCCACATGTCAAAGACTAATGATCTAGACCAGCAATGCCAAACCTGTAGCCCTCCAACTATTAGGGCATGCTGGGAATTGTAGTTTTGCAACAGCTGGAGGGCCAAAGGTTAAGCATCCTTGATCTAGACCAAGGAAAAGTTAAGGGAGGAGTTGTCTGTTCTGGGCAATCTCCTTTTGTTAGAAGGGCCTGCCAAAAATAAGTTGCTAAGAGAATTCCTATTGATCAAGGAAACCAGAAAAACAGTTAATGATGCTTATTGAAATATACAGTCCATAAGGTTGCCCGTACACAATGAGGTCCAGCAGCTGGACTGCACCTGTAGATGCCTCTCTGCACCTCTATTTACCTGGCTGCACTTATACCTGCCTGGCCGCACTTGCATTTTCCTGGCCTCACCTTGCCTGGCTGGACCTCTACTTGCCTTCCTGCACTTGACTGACCATATCTGTATTTTCTTGACTGCAATTGTACATGCCTGGCTGTGCCTGACTGTGCCTGTTCTTGCCTGGCTGCACCTGTATGTGCCTGACCGCAGCTGTTCTTGCCTGGCTGTACCTGTATGTGTCTGACCGCACCTGTTCTTGCCTGGCTGTACCTGTATGTGTCTGACCGCACCTGTTCTTGCCTGGCTGTACCTGTATGTGCCTGACCGCATCTGTTCTTGCCTGGCTGCACCTGTATGTGCCTGATCGTACCTGTTCTTGCCTAGCCACACCTTTATATGCTTGACCGTCAGTGATGAGCGGCTGGGGCAATATTCGAATTTGTGAATATTTGGACGACTATTCGTCATATATTCTCAAATTCGTGATCTCAGGTCATTATTTTCTTGATTGCCAAAATTGGCAATCGGAAAATTTCCGATAAAACATTCGTAATACGAAAACTTGGCGATCAACACTACTCCTAAAGTCAAAGATATTGCAGCCTTCTCAGCTGCCCACAAGCAAGAAGCAGTGAGGGCGCATGGGTACTGATGAAAAAAAATCTAGAATATTCGCGATTACGAAGATATAGCAATATATTCTACTGTAGATATTTTCGTGAATTCTCGAAGTGCCAACATTCGCGATAAAAATTTGCAATTCGAATATTCGCGATCAACACTACTGACCGCACCTGTTCTTGCATGGCCACACCTGCATGTGCCTGACCACACCTGTTCTTGTCTGGCCACACCTGTAGGTGCCTGACCGCACCTGTTCTTTTCTGGTCACTTCTGTATGTGCCTGACCACACCTGTTCTTGCCTGGCCACACTTATCTGGCTGCACATGTAATTGCTCGGCCACACCTGCACGTGCCTGGGGGCATTTGTACTTGCCTAGGCACACCAGTACATCCTATTTGAACAAATATCTTAAACAGGTGTGGCTCAGAAAGTACAGGTGTAGCCTTTCAATCAGGGCCGTCTTTAATATTGATTGGACCCTGGGCAAGAATTTACTTGGGCCCCATGGATCCTGCCTTCCCACACCCTAGCATGCAATCACACCCTCCACCACAACACACACACAAAAAATTATCCACACACCTGGTAGAGTAGTAAACTTTAATAATGATGAGCGGCCACTAGAGGTTTTCCTTGGCAGGAAAATACTGCCTTTTTCTGAAAAGGCAGTGTTTACATTAAAAAGCTTGCAGAGACGCGCTATAGACACCAGAACTACTACGTTTAGCTGTTGTGGTTCTGGTGACTATAGTGTACCTTAATATAGAGAAAAAAAAGAATCAGCACAAAAGTATCAAATAAAATGTCTGTATTATTATTCAAAAAATTAAAAAAAGCACAACTTCTGACACAAATATATGGTATTTTGCAGATAACTTTTTTTTTTTTTTACAATGTGCAGAAAGTACTGTACTACTAACCCCTCCATCCACCCCTACATACAGGGTAATACAGCGCCACATACCTCTTATATCTAGTGATGTCTCTTTGATGTAGATGTTCTCTTTCCTCATCTTCTCTTTTCAGACCTTCAGACCAGACCGTCATTTTTCAGGCATTTCTCGTCTCGCAGTTTGACAAACAAAATCTTAGTTTACTACTTTTCCATCATCCTCCCATCTTCTGGACAAATCATCTTACCCCCCCCCCCCCCCCCCCAATACTGTGCAGCTGTGCTCCCCAATACTTTACTGCAGAAACAGATAAACCCCCTGATAATAGTAGTACCATGCAGATAGTGCCCTTCAATAATTATTTGAGAAGAAAAAGAAACTGATTCCTGCTTCGGCGCTTCAATACCCCACTTTGGTCGATCTTGTATAGTAACAAAAATTCATTTTTTCCATTTAAAAGGTGCGCATATTAAAAACAACGCATTTCGGGGAATCGCAGGTCCCCTATCCATTTTAACCTGATGAAGGGGACCTGCGATTTCCCAAAATGCGTTGTTTTTATTATGCGCACCTTTTAAATGGAATAAAGGAATTTTTGTTACTATACAAGATCGACCAAAGTGGGGTATTGAAGCGCCGAAGCAGAAATCTGTTTCTTTTTCTTCTCAAGCAATCTTCCGGAGGGATTGGACATCTCTTCTAAAGAACTCGCCAACCTGGGGCTGCACACCCGAGGACTAGATCTTGTTTATGAAGCCCACAATAGCGTTGTCCCTATAATAGCACAACCTGACAAGGTGAGCCTTTTATTTACATTTGTATTGAAATTCAGTTTGAACGTACTACCCTATTGTGCGCCATCTTTACTAAGCCTTAAGCATGTCCACTACCTTAAAGCTTCATTAATTATTGGCACACAGTGCCCTAAAATAACTGTGCCCAGTAAATGGTGTCCCTGACACTAATAGTGTAAACATAACGTAGAGGGTGCTACATAATAAGACAGCATGCACTGAGCGCCTAAGTTAGGAACTTACTGTATGCAACTCATATACGGTACTATATTATATAATACAGTACCACTAAACCTATAAGCAGGGACTTAACAACGGGACAGGGGGAGGGAGCCCGCTGCACTGACATGTCACTGGGCCCGGCACTTTCACTGCACTTCATGCTGGGCCCCATCAGAGGCGCTCATCACAGCAGCATCGCATGTGGTCAGTCCGGCATCTTTTAGGCCCCAGTGCTGCCCTACTAGTGGTATTTACAAACGAGGCGGGTGGGCAAATGGGTGTAGTGGGGGATATTATTATTACCAGAGACCGGTAGGAGGAGAGGACGATCCAAAGTTTGCCCTGGTGCCCATGGAACTCTAGCCACTGGCCATAAGCTCCATCTGGTGGTGGCAGCAGGCATTAAAATCATTAGTGTTAAGCATGGATGTGAGAGAGAGACGCTCTCTACTTCGGCCAATTTCTAATGGTCCAAAATCAGGATATATAAAATGGTTTTTCTAAAATAGATAAACGATTTATAAAGGTTTTCTGTTTTAAGCAATCTTAGGTTAAATTAGTTCCTTGACAATAAGCACAATGTGCGTCTACTAGAATCCCATTGACTGTATTCTATAAGAACATGGAATCCTTTTTCCGTACATAGCTGAGATGCTCTACTAGCTGCCTGTGGATTTATTGTCTTTTCTGTCATCTGGGGAGCAGACAGACTCCTTATCTCTGCTCTCTAAAATTATAAACATTCATTATAGCCTAATCCTTATCTTACTGTTACAATGTGGCTTAAATAGGTGTTTATGGCCTCTTAGTAGTTTAGAGATAGGGGTTATTAGATGACCGGCACAAAGTAAAAGTAGGATGAACACAGCTAGAAAAACAGTTAACCCTTGTGACAGAATGGCTCAATATTTTTAGCCAAAAATGAGTAAAATACAAAAACTCAATTTGGCTGCTTCGCCGAACTTCCACTAAAAAATTGGATTTGCTATCACACTGCCCCCCTGTCATTGAACCCCTCAGATGCCACGTTCAGTGCTGATTGCAGCGTCTGAGAGTCACATTGAGGCCATTCAGGGGTTAAAAAAAAAAAACCACTCAACTCATTCATTGGTTTGTTGAGAGTCAGTCAATCAGTTGTTGATTAAAGAAAACGCGCAGACTCTCGCGCTTGCTAACGTGATGACTTCACCACGTCAACGCGCTGGATGGGCGAGGTGACGTAATCATGCACGGTCAGCGCATTGACTTGGTAACATCAAACGTCCGTACGTGCTAGATTTGGCACGTTTTATTTAATCAAGATGGAGCGACGATTCGCTCAACACTAGTCATAACCTGTTGCTTGATGTTTGATCATACAATAATGGCTGCTTCCATTGAGGGCGAGTAATGAAAAGCAGTTTTATCAAGATTCATTCTTCACAGTGAACCTTACAGTTGTATCCTTCCTTACTTTTCTGCTTGGCTCAACATATTGTACTTTATCCTGAGATGAGTGGGGCAAGATGACCAGCTTTAAAACAAAAAAAACACATGATATTGTGATCCTGTGGGGAGTTGTTTATGCTGTATGTGTTTATATGTGGCCTTCCAGTGGTTGTGATGTGTATTTCAGCCTGACAATGGTTTTGCTAGTGCAATGCATTTGGAAAGTCTTCAGATCTTTTTACTTTTTTCACAGCTTGTTATGCTGCAGTCTTATGCTAAAAAAGAAAAGAAAATCAAGTTGTCCTCCCTCAATCTGCACTCAGTACCCCATAAATGAGAAAGTAAAAACAGAATTTTGGAAATGTTTTCAAATGTATTAAAAGGAACTAAAATTTTGCATGGACATAATTTCAGACCCTTTGTTATGACCCTTAAAATTTAGCTCTGGGGCCTCTGATTTCTCTTGATAATTTTTGAGATGTTTCTACTAGTTTTCACTAGTAGTAAGTATTCCTATACAGCAGAAGTCTCATTTTTTTTTGAGTAACTAGCCATGCAGCTCTATAGTGTAGTGGTTAAGGTTCTTGGCTGTAATTTAGAAGGTTGTGAGTTCAAATCCCGCCAGAAACATTTCAGAGATAGAGGCTAAATAAAATTTCTATATTTTATATTTTTTTTTGTAATTGTAAAAAATGTATGGCACAAAATAAATTTGTAATTACAAAAATATATACAGTACAGACCAAAAGTTTGGACACACCTTCTCATGCAAAGAGTTTTCTTTATTTTCATGACTATGAAAATTGTAGATTCACACTGAAGGCATCAAAACTATGAATTAACATATGTGGAATTATATACATAACAAAAGTTTTTTTTATTAAGGGTGCGATATACCTGTTTCCACAAAATACTGATAGAGGGGATTGATATACCGGATTCCACCAAATATTGATTGAGGCCTGCGATACACCGGCTTCCACCACAAATTAAGGGGTTTGATATACCAGCTTACAGCAAATACTCATTAAGGGGTTCTATATACCTGTTTCCACAAAATACCGATAGAGGGGATTAATATACCAGCTTCCACCAAATATTGATTGAGGCCTGTGATACACCAGTTTCACCAAATATTGATTAGGGTTTGATATACCACTTACAGCAAATACTCATTAAGGGGTTCATAATACCTGTTTCCACCAAATATTGAAAGAGGGGATTGATATACCGGCTTCCACCAAATATTGATTGAGGCTTGTGATACACCGGCTTCCACCAAATATTGATTAAAGGGTTTGATATACCAGCTTCTAGCAAATCCTCAATAAGGGGTTCTATATACCTGTTTCCACAAAATACTGATTGAGGGAATTGATATACCAACTTCCACCAAATATTGATTGAGGCCTGCGATTGAGGCCTGCTTCCACAAATACTGCTTTTCTATAGGAAATTTGTCACAGGGTCATTTTGAAAATAACAGGCAGAGGAAGAGGCAGGCCATTCCACAGGGGTGGTAGGGGTAAGACGGGCTGCGGCCTGGTGCACCTAAGTGGGAAGTTGGAGAAGGTGCGTGCGATTACATCAAAGGTTAGAGTTGGTTAAGTGGCTCACTCACCCTTCCACTTATGCACCCTCTTTATCCTCTGTATCTGCACCCTCCTCACTCTCTGCTGTGTGCACCCCCAAAAGACACCACCACCATAGCCCCTCCACTCAAGTCAGATGAATTATTTTCCCATCCATTTCCTGATCTTACCGATGCGCAGCCATTCTTGGCATCGGATAAGGAAAAGGAGGTAGCAACGGTACCACCCAGCGGTCTAACGACAGTACCCAGATCAGCCTAAGGACGGAGGTCCCCGCTGTTGCTGCCTTCTCCGAGATCTCTAAAATCAGTGGTGGTGACGATGATGACGTGTCCCACAAGAGAGGAAGTGGAGGAGAGTTCAGAGGGGAAGACAGAGCAGCAGATAGGGGGTAGAAGGAGAAGAAGAGAAGAATCTGGCAGAACTCGCAGTGCACAGGAGGAAAAAAGCAGACTGCAAAAGTATCTGGAGCGAGCCATCCACCATGCACGGTCACATCTGGCACTCCCAGGACGCCTACACATGGCTCCGCAGTGTGGGCTTTTTTTAAGGTGTCAGCTGCTGACAATAGTGTTGCCATCTGCAGCCTGTGCTGTCAACGCATAAGTCGCGGTAAGCCCAACACTCACCTAGGGACGACCTAATTAAGAAGGCACATGGCCCCCCCATCACCAAGCCCAGTGGGAGCATCGCCGTCAGAACCCACAAAGCCACACTCCCGACGCTCCACATCCTGCCTCTTCTCCTTCTCCTCTCTCCTCCCATTTGTCCTCCACTCCACCTTTCACCGTTTCATCGTCGCATTCAGCTGGAAAAAGGCAGGCTTCCGTGGTCAAAATGTTTGAACGTAAAAAGTTGATGACACCGGATAACCCTTTTGCCCAACGGCTGACCGCTGGCTTGTCGGAACTGCTAGCCTGCCAACTACTGCCATATAAACTGGTGGAGAGGCCTTTAGAAAGTTTGTGACCATTGACACACCCCAATGGAAGGTCCCTGGAAGGAAATATTTCTCCCAGAAGGGCATCCCAGAGCTATATGGCCACGTGCAGTGGCAAGTGAATGTATATCTGGCACACAGTGTCGGTGCCAAGATACATCTGACAACAGACACGTGGTCTAGCAAACACGGGCAGGGAAGGTACATAACATTTACTGCCCACTGGGTGAACCTTCTGATGGCTGTTAAGCATGCAACCCGTGGCAGTCGTGTGGATTTGGTGTTACCGCCACGGATTGCATGCAGGCCTGCCTCTTCTTCTCCTCCTCCTAATCCATCCTCCGTCTCCTCCTTGGTTGGCTCATACTTTTCCACTTCTACCGCCTCTTCCGCTGCACCCCCCAAGCTCCCCAGAACCTATTCGACGTGCCAGGTGAGATGTTGCCATACTGTGCTGCGGCTGTTGTGCCTGGAAGCCAAGAGCCACACCGGTCCTGCAATGCCTTCAGCTCTGCGGTCACAGGCCGATCAGTGGTCCCTGTCTTATGTAAATATAGCAGCATAAAAGACCTTTTCTGTCCGGTGAATGCCTAATGTTTGGGATCTGTACTCCACTGGCGGCAGTAAAATTGGTATCCAATGACCATCTAATATACCTGCAGCCACATAATCACTTGATCTTTTCTGTACGGTGAATGCCTAATTGTTGGGGCCTCAGAGGAATTCAACACCTGTGATGACCACATGTTATCGAATTTCACCTATTATCATTTGGGGTTTATTAAAGAGGGGGGTTTCATTATCCATGTTTTTAATCCAATTTTATATTTTTAGTTCTTTTAAACATATTTGACATCTATTTGTACTGGCAGCCTACAGTAAAATTTGTTATCCAATGACAGTCTAATATACCTCCAGTCACATAATCACTTGATGTTTTCTGTCCGGTGAATGCATAATTATTGGGGCCTGTAATCTAACTGGCCAACAGTAAAATTGTTATACGGTGACCGCCTAATGTACCTCCAGCAACATAATCACTTGTACTTTTCTGTACGGTGAATGCCTAATGTTTGGGGCCTGTACTCCACTGGCCTGCAGTAAAATTGTTATCCAATTACCGTCTTATATACCTCCAGAAACATAATCACTTGATCTTTACTGTACAGTGAATGCATAATTATTGGGGCCTGTAATCTAACTGGCCAACAGTAAAATTGTTATACGGTGACCGCCTAATGTACCTCCAGCAACATAATCACTTGTACTTTTCTGTACGGTGAATGCCTAATGTTTGGGGCCTGTACTCCACTGGCCTGCAGTAAAATTTATATCCATTGACCATCTAATATACAGTACAGACCAAAAGTTTGGACACACCTTCTCATTCAAAGAGTTTTCTTTATTTTCATGACTATGAAAATTGTAGATTCACACTGAAGGCATCAAAACTATGAATTAACACATGTGGAATTATATACATAACAAAAAAGTGTGAAACAACTGAAAATGTCATATTCTAGGTTCTTCAAAGTAGCCACCTTTTGCTTTGATTACTGCTTTGCACACTCTTGGCATTCTCTTGATGAGCTTCAAGAGGTAGTCACCTGAAATGGTCTTCCAACAGTCTTGAAGGAGTTCCCAGAGATGCTTAGCACTTGTTGGCCCTTTTGCCTTCACTCTGCGGTCCAGCTCACCCCAAACCATCTCGATTGGGTTCAGGTCCGGTGACTGTGGAGGCCAGGTCATCTGGCGCAGCACCCCATCACTCTCCTTCATGGTCAAATAGTCCTTACACAGCCTGGCGGTGTGTTTGGGGTCATTGTCCTGTTGAAAAATAAATGATGGTCCAACTAAACGCAAACCGGATGGGATAGCATGCCGCTGCAAGATGCTGTGGTAGCCATGCTGGTTCAGTATGCCTTTAATTTTGAATAAATCCCCAACAGTGTCACCAGCAAAGCACCCCCACACCATCACACCTCCTCCTCCATGCTTTACGGTGGGAACCAGGCATGTAGAGTCCATCCGTTCACCTTTTCTGCGTCGCACAAAGACACGGTGGTTGGAACCAAAGATCTCAAATTTGGACTCATCAGACCAAAGCACAGATTTCCACTGGTCTAATGTCTATTCCTTGTGTTCTTTAGCCCAAACAAGTCTCTTCTGCTTGTTGCCTGTCCTTAGCAGTGGTTTCCTAGCAGATATTCTACCATGAAGGCCTGGTTCACACAGTCTCCTCTTAACAGTTGTTCTAGAGATGTGTCTGCTGCTAGAACTCTGGTGGCATTGACCTGGTCTCTAATCTGAGCTTTCTGAGGCTGGTGACTCGGATGAACTTATCCTCCGCAGCAGAGGTGACTCTTGGTCTTCCTTTCCTGGGGCGGTCCGCATGTGAGCCAGTTTCTTTGTAGCGCTTGATGGTTTTTGTGACTGCATTTGGGGACACTTTCAAAGTTTTCCCAATTTTTCGGACTGACTGACCTTCATTTCTTAAAGTAATGATGGCCACTAGTTTTTCTTTATTTAGCTGCTTTTTTCTTGCCATAATACAAATTCTAACAGTCTATTCAGTAGGACTATCAGCTGTGTATCCACCTGACTAATCTACAACGCAACTGATGGTCCCAACCTTAGTTATAAGGCAAGAAATCCCACTTATTAAACCTGACAGGGCACACCTGTGAAGTGAAAACCATTTCAGGTGACTACCTGACGGGATTTGAACTCACAACCTTCTACATTACAGACAAGAACCTTAACCACTACACTATAGAGCTGCATTGGCAGTTGCTAAAAAAAAAAAAAATATATGAGACTTCTGCTGTATAGGAATACTTACTACTAGTAAGTAGAGTTGAGCGAACACCTGGATGTTCGGGTTCGAGAAGTTCGGCCGAACATCCCGGAAATGTTCGGGTTCGGGATCCGAACCCGATCCGAACTTCGTCCCGAACCCGAACCCCATTGAAGTCAATGGGGACCCGAACTTTTCGGCACTAAAACGGCTGTAAAACAGCCCAGGAAAGGGCTAGAGGGCTGCAAAAGGCAGCAACATGTAGGTAAATCCCCTGCAAACAAATGTGGATAGGGAAATTAATTAAAATAAAAATTAAATAAATAAAAATTAACCAAAATCAATTGGAGAGAGGTTCCATAGCAGAGAATCTGGCTTCCCGTCACCCACCACTGGAACAGTCCATTCTCAGATATTTAGGCCCCGGCACCCAGGCAGAGGAGAGAGGTCCCGTAACAGACAATCTGGCTTCATGTCAGCAGAGAATCAGTCTTCATGTCATAGCAGAGAATCAGGCTTCACGTCACCCACCACTGTAAGAGTCCATTTTCATAAATTTAGGCCCAGCACCCAGGCAGAGGAGAGAGGTCCCGTAACAGAGGATCTGGCTTCATGTCAGCAGAGAATCAGTCTGCATGTCATAGCAGAGAATGAGGCTTCACGTCAGCCACCACTGCAACAGTCCATTGGCATATATTTAGGCCTAGCACACAGGCAGAGGAGAGAGGTCCCGTAACAGACAATCTGGCTTCATGTCAGCAGAGAATCAGTCTGCATGTCATAGCAGAGAATGAGGCTTCACGTCACCCACCACTGCAACAGTCCATTGGCATATATTTAGGCCTAGCACACAGGCAGAGCAGAGAGGTCCCGTAACAGACAATCTGGCTTCATGACAGCAGAGAATCAGTCTGCATGTCATAGCAGAGAATGAGGCTTCACGTCACCCACCACTGCAACAGTCCATTGGCATATATTTAGGCCTAGCACACAGGCAGAGCAGAGAGGTCCCGTAACAGACGATCTGGCTTCATGTCAGCAGAGAATCAGTCTGCATGTCATAGCAGAGAATGAGGCTTCACGTCACCCACCACTGCAACAGTCCATTGGCATATATTTAGGCCTAGCACACAGGCAGAGCAGAGAGGTCCCGTAACAGACAATCTGGCTTCATGTCAGCAGAGAATCAGTCTGCATGTCATAGCAGAGAATGAGGCTTCACGTCACCCACCACTGCAACAGTCCATTGGCATATATTTAGGCCTAGCACACAGGCAGAGCAGAGAGGTCCCGTAACAGACAATCTGGCTTCATGTCAGCAGAGAATCAGTCTGCATGTCATAGCAGAGAATGAGGCTTCACGTCACCCACCACTGCAACAGTCCATTGGCATATATTTAGGCCTAGCACACAGGCAGAGCAGAGAGGTCCCGTAACAGACAATCTGGCTTCATGACAGCAGAGAATCAGTCTGCATGTCATAGCAGAGAATGAGGCTTCACGTCACCCACCACTGCAACAGTCCATTGGCATATATTTAGGCCTAGCACACAGGCAGAGCAGAGAGGTCCCGTAACAGACAATCTGGCTTCATGTCAGCAGAGAATCAGTCTGCATGTCATAGCAGAGAATGAGGCTTCACGTCACCCACCACTGCAACAGTCCATTGGCATATATTTAGGCCTAGCACACAGGCGGAGCAGAGAGGTCCCGTAACAGACGATCTGGCTTCATGTCAGCAGAGAATCAGTCTGCATGTCATAGCAGAGAATGAGGCTTCACGTCACCCACCACTGCAACAGTCCATTGGCATATATTTAGGCCTAGCACACAGGCAGAGCAGAGAGGTCCCGTAACAGACAATCTGGCTTCATGTCAGCAGAGAATCAGTCTGCATGTCATAGCAGAGAATGAGGCTTCACGTCACCCACCACTGCAACAGTCCATTGGCATATATTTAGGCCTAGCACACAGGCAGAGCAGAGAGGTCCCGTAACAGACAATCTGGCTTCATGACAGCAGAGAATCAGTCTGCATGTCATAGCAGAGAATGAGGCTTCACGTCACCCACCATGTCCGACCATGTCCACGACCATGTCCACGTCCGCGTCCCTTACTAGATGTTTTTCTCATTGTTATGGTTCACCACAACAACAAATATATTATTTGGCCCAATGTATTGTATTCAAATTCAGCGGGATATAAATTTGAGGCCTAGTATTTAGGCGCTGGGTGACCGGTATGGATTTAGTGACAGAATTAGACTTGGAAATGCACAGAAGAGTGTGTGTGTGAAGTTATTCTGAATGACCCAATGTGCACCTTGAATATTATATACCCTTTTAGGGATAGATTTCAAATAACTCTGATATAGCAGAAACCACTAAATTATGAAATTGTTAAATTGGGAATTGTATTTAAACCCAGAACAAAAAATGTGCTTTGACGGACACTAAATAACTTTCCCAGCCACAACAGGACAGCGTTAACGAGAGATTTAGCAGGATATAAATTTGAGGCCTAGTATTTAGGCGCTGGGTGACAGGTATGGGTTTAGTGACAGAATTAGACTTGGAAATACACAGTAGCGGGTGTGTGTGAAGTTATTCTGAATGACCCAATGTGCACCTTGAATATTATATACCCTTTTAGGGATAGATTTCAAATAGCTCTGATATAGCAGAAACCACTAAATTATGAAATTGCTAAATTGGGAATTGTATTTCAACCCAGAACAAAAAATGTGCTTTGACGGACACTAAATAACTTTCCCAGCCACAACAGGACAGCGTTAACGAGAGATTTAGCAGGATATAAATTTGAGGCCTAGTATTTAGGCGCTGGGTGACAGGTATGGGTTTAGTGACAGAATTAGACTTGGAAATACACAGTAGCGGGTGTGTGTGAAGTTATTCTGAATGACCCAATGTGCACCTTGAATATTATATACCCTTTTAGGGATAGATTTCAAATAGCTCTGATATAGCAGAAACCACTAAATTATGAAATTGCTAAATTGGGAATTGTATTTCAACCCAGAACAAAAAATGTGCTTTGACGGACACTAAATAACTTTCCCAGCCACAACAGGACAGCGTTAACGAGAGATTTAGCAGGATATAAATTTGAGGCCTAGTATTTAGGCGCTGGGTGACAGGTATGGGTTTAGTGACAGAATTAGACTTGGAAATACACAGTAGCGGGTGTGTGTGAAGTTATTCTGAATGACCCAATGTGCACCTTGAATATTATATACCCTTTTAGGGATAGATTTCAAATAGCTCTGATATAGCAGAAACCACTAAATTATGAAATTGCTAAATTGGGAATTGTATTTCAACCCAGAACAAAAAATGTGCTTTGACGGACACTAAATAACTTTCCCAGCCACAACAGGACAGCGGTAACGAGAGATTTAGCAGGATATAAATTTGAGGCCTAGTATTTAGGCGCTGGGTGACAGGTATGGGTTTAGTGACAGAATTAGACTTGGAAATACACAGTAGCGGGTGTGTGTGAAGTTATTCTGAATGACCCAATGTGCACCTTGAATATTATATACCCTTTTAGGGATAGATTTCAAATAGCTCTGATATAGCAGAAACCACTAAATTATGAAATTGTTAAATTGGGAATTGTATTTAAACCCAGAACAAAAAATGTGCTTTGACGGACACTAAATAACTTTCCCAGCCACAACAGGACAGCGTTAACGAGAGATTTAGCAGGATATAAATTTGAGGCCTAGTATTTAGGCGCTGGGTGACAGGTATGGGTTTAGTGACAGAATTAGACTTAGAAATACACAGTAGCGGGTGTGTGTGAAGTTATTCTGAATGACCCAATGTGCACCTTGAATATTATATACCCTTTTAGGGATAGATTTCAAATAGCTCTGATATAGCAGAAACCACTAAATTATGAAATTGCTAAATTGGGAATTGTATTTCAACCCAGAACAAAAAATGTGCTTTGACGGACACTAAATAACTTTCCCAGCCACAACAGGACAGCGTTAACGAGAGATTTAGCAGGATATAAATTTGAGGCCTAGTATTTAGGCGCTGGGTGACAGGTATGGGTTTAGTGACAGAATTAGACTTGGAAATACACAGTAGCGGGTGTGTGTGAAGTTATTCTGAATGACCCAATGTGCACCTTGAATATTATATACCCTTTTAGGGATAGATTTCAAATAGCTCTGATATAGCAGAAACCACTAAATTATGAAATTGCTAAATTGGGAATTGTATTTCAACCCAGAACAAAAATGTGCTTTGACGGACACTAAATAACTTTCCCAGCCACAACAGGACAGCGGTAACGAGAGATTTAGCGGGATATAAATTTGAGGCCTAGTATTTAGGCGCTGGGTGACCGGTATGGATTTACTAACAGAATTGGACTTGGAAATGCACAGTAGCGTGTGTGTGAAGTTATTCTGAATGACCCTATGTGCACCTTGAATATTATATACCCTTTTAGGGATAGATTTCAAATAGCTCTGATATAGCAGAAACCACTAAATTATGAAATTGCTAAATTGGGAATTGTATTTCAACCCTGAACAAAAAATGTGCTTTGACGGACACTAAATAACTTGCCCAGCCACAACAGTACAGCGGTAACGACAGATTTAGCGGGATATAAATTTGAGGCCTAGTATTTAGGCGCTGGGTGACCGGTATGGATTTAGTGACAGAATTAGACTGGGATATGGCCAAAAAATAACTACACTATTGCTGGTTAAATGCACTTGGTGACGGGCGCAGCTTGCCCCTGATGTAGTATATGGACAAAAAATGAACAGACTATTGCTGGTTAAATGCACTTGGTGTCACAGCTTGACCAACCACACTACTGAGGGTTAAAAGCACTTGGTGACGGGCGCAGCTTGCCCCTGATGTAGTATATGGCCAAAAAATGAACAGACTATTGCTGGTTAAATGCACTTGGTGACGGGCGCAGCTTGCCCCTGATTTAGTATATGGCCAAAAAATGAACAGACTATTGCTGGTTAAATGCACTTGGTGTGATAGCTTGACCAACCACACTACTGAGGGTTAAATGCACTTGGTGACGGGCGCAGCTTGCCCCTGATGTAGTATATGGCCAAAAAATAAACAGACTATTGCTGGTTAAATGCACTTGGTGTGACAGCTTCACCCTGATGTAGGCTTTAGCCAAAAAACAACCACACCATTGAGGGTTAAATGCACTTGGTGACAGGCACAGCTTGCCCCTGATGTAGTATATGGCCAAAAAACAACCACACCATTGAGGGTTAAATGCACTTGGTGACAGGCGCAGCTTGCCCCTGATTTAGTATATGGCCAAAAAATGAACAGACTATTGCTGGTTAAATGCACTTGGTGTGACAGCTTCACCCTGATGTAGGCTTTAGCCAAAAAACAACCACACCATTGAGGGTTAAATGCACTTGGTCGCAGCTTGGATGCACTTGGTTCGCAGCACCGCACAAGACACAAAATGGCCGCCGATCACCCCAGAAAAAAGTGACTGACAAACGGTCTGGGCAGCCTAAAAACAGTGAGTGAGCATTTGAATTTCAGCAGCTCAATGATGCACAGCTGCAGATCGATCGATTAATCAAGTGAAGTCCTTTGGAGGAGTTAATCTGCCTAATCTCGCCCTACTGTCGCATCCGCAACCTCTCCCTACGCTAATCAGAGCAGAGTGACGGGCGGCGCTATGTGACTCCAGCTTAAATAGAGGCTGGGTCACATGGTGCTCTGGCCAATCACAGCCATGCCAATAGTAGGCATGGCTGTGACGGCCTCTTGGGGCAAGTAGTATGACGCTTGTTGATTGGCTGCTTTGCAGCCTTTCAAAAAGCGCCAAGAAAGCGTCACAAAAGCGCCAAGAAAGCGACGAACACCGAACCCGAACCCGGACTTTTACGAAAATGTCCGGGTTCGGGTCCGTGTCACGGACACCCCAAAATTCGGTACGAACCCGAACTATACAGTTCGAGTTCGCTCATCCCTACTAGTAAGTATTCCTATACAGCAGAAGTCTTTTTTTTTTTTTTTAATAACTGCCCATGCAGCTCTATAGTATAGTGGTTAATGTTCTTGGCTGTAATGTAGTAAGTTGTGAGTTCAAATCCCGCCAGAAACTTTTCAGAAATAGAAGCTAAATTAGTTTTAAATACACTGGGTGTCCCCAAGCACTGACTCCATATATGGACATGGCTATATATGGAGTCAGAGCAGGGGACTTCTAAGCCTAACTAGAGTCCCGACACCCTCCCCTTTGGTGCTCGATCAACACTAGTTTCTACATCTTGATTGGAGTCCACCAGGACTCTTTTGAGAGCTGACTACTCCACCAAACTGAATAATCGTTGAAAAAGGGCCTTGATAAGAGAGGTGACCAAGAACCCAATGGTCACTCTAGCTGAGCTCCAAAGACCCTGTGTGCAGATGGTAAAAATGTCCACAAGGCCAACCATTACTGTAGCACTTCACCAATCTGGGCTTTATGGCAGAGTGAGCAGAAAGATGCCTCTTTTAGTAAAATACACATGAAAGCCCCAGTAGTTTTTAAAAAAGCACTTATAGAAATATCAGACTTTGAGAAACAAGATTCTCCAGTCTGATGAAACCAAGATTGAACTTTTTGGCCTAAGTTTCATGTTTGGGGGAAACCAGGCACTGTTCATCACCTGCCCAATGCCATCCCTACAGTGAAGCATAGTGGTGGCAGCACCATGCTATGGGGGGGGGGTTCAGTGGCTGGGACAAGAGGACTGGTCAAGGCTGAGGGAAAGCTGAATGGGGCAAAGTAGAGATATTCTTAATGAAAACCTGATCCAGAGCACTCTGGACCTCAGCCCGGGCTAAAGGTTTACCTTCCAACAAGAAAATAACCATAAGTACACAGCCAAGACAACACAGGAGAGGCTTAGGGTCAACTCTGTGAATGCCCTTGAGTGGCCCAGCCAAAACCCTCACTTGAACCCAATTGAGCATCTCTGGAGAGACCTGAACATGACTGTCCATCGATGGTCCCCATCAATCATGACAGAGCTTGAAAGGATCTGCAGAGAAGAACGACAGAAAATTCCCAAATCCAAGGGTGCAAAACTTGTGGCATTACACCCAAGATGACTGGAAGCTGTAATCTCTACCAAGGGGCTTCAAATAAATCCTCAGTAAAGGGTTTGAATACTTATGTTAATACAAGATTTTAAATTTTTCTTTTCAGTAAATTAATAAAGAGTTCAAACTTTCTGTTTTCACTTAGTCATTGTGGGAGATTGAGTACACAATGACAAGGAACAGTGATTTATTTTATTTTTTTACCAAATGACTAGGAATCAGTATTTTGGAAATAACTGCACTGTGCTATCTCTATACCCAGAGAAGATGTACAGAAACTAAAGGTATTTAAATGCATAAAAATCAAAAATGGTATCCCAAAAAACAGCAAACTGAGCAAGGTCAGAACAGAACCAGATTCAAGTATAAGGCGTAGACAATTTCTCAATTCGTCGTTTATGTCGGCCCACCCTTGCGCCAGAACTCGTCTACTGAAGTGAGGAGATGGAGTAGACTTTTAATGTAATTTGCACCAGTTTTTCCGGCCCAATGTGGCCCTTCTCCCTCTGCCCACTTATTGGAAAAGTGGCGAGGGTGTAGAAAAAAAAGCTAAAAAGTCGCAGATTCTTTTGCAAACCGGCCCTTGCTATAAAACTTTTCTACACTCAAAAACCTCCTTCATTGAATGTATTTGCATATTTTAAAAAAAGAGAGAGGGCAAATTTCCAATGCCCCTAGTGGTAAAAATGTATATTTGCTATAGATTAATTATTTATATAGACTATTGTTATTATTATTATTATTATCCATCATACATATTACGAGAATCATAAAATACAAATGTAGACTAGATGGGCCATTAGGTCTTTTCCATCAATATTCTAGTGCATAGTAGATGGTTTTATTATACCGGAGTGATAATCCCGTGTTAATAAACCTTCTGCATTCCTGTGCGCGAGATCATCACGGATGATTATAAGACAATAACATCACAAGTAGCCCCAAAATGTAACCACTTAGCAGCGGCGTGTCACCGTCTTATGATCTAGATGCAATCAGTAATACATTTATACATCCAGGGAGAAGTCGGCATTGACCTTTTATTTTCATTTTAACCCCCCCTGCTTATGTGTCACCAATGGCAAGGCCTAAACTGATTTTAATAGAGTTGATCCTATTATTCATTCAAATTGAGGTGCAGGAGCACTTAGCCAGGAAGAATTTGCATTCGGCAAATGAGGATTTGATGAGCAGAAATGATAAGATATATATTATGTAATCTGCGCTATTTTGCAAGCAAATAAACAGCTCTTGGAATTGATAAACTTAAGAATATTTTATCCTCAACTGTTTGCACATAAATGATTAAAATGCATTAGCAGTTCTGCGTTACCGAAGCAGTGGGGAGGGGAGAATACGAGGAGGGGGGGTGTGGAACATATTGCGGAAAAGAGTGTAGTTGTGTTGCTTAAATTTGTAATTATGAAATTTATGGCTGGTTCTGTTCACTCGCTTAATATGCGGCATTCCGGAAGAGGAACATTAATACACAATGGCATGAAAAAGCCAATTTTAAGACTTTAGTGAAATGAATGTCTTTTAATGCTCTGTGTTTGTCTTATCTGCATGCCACATTATTGTAATAAGTCCACTCAAGAATCATTTCCCTCCACATATTTTTTACCATTCTCACCCTTATTTGCATGCAAGTAAGTTGTCAGCTTAAATCTTTGAAATGCAAAATATATCTCATTTCTATATTTCATCAAGGAGCCTTTCATGTTTAATAAATTACAACTTAGATCCTCCAAGACTTTGTTTTTCATTAACTAAAAGCAAAAAGGATACATTTAAAATCTTAATCACAACCTGAAAGGAGATTTGCATGCCGCTGATATTTGTCATGGCGGCCGGGGCCCTGAAACCGGTCTGCCAAACTGTTTTTGTACGACAAGGTTAGAACAATAATGTGTTCAAGATAAAGATGGGCGGAAAGTTAACTTTTTTTATTTTTTCATTTTTTACTACGGCGTGCACAGCTTTCACGACAGCACCGCCTTCTCTTGACCCATCTGCCCGGGACACAGAAGAGTTCACTCGTCCCGCGGCAGATGTGTGATTTAGTCAAGAAACAGATTATGTAATCTGTCAATCTCCTGGAATTAGAAGAATTTTACAATGAACCATGGAAGAAATGAAGTCAATGCAGCCTCAGCCCAAATAGACGTTTCCTCTTTTATTCCTATTCTGTTGTTTTGGGCTTTTTGTGTGTTTTTGGATAAGTGAATGACTACTTGTCCCCAATTTCAGAACATCTGGTTTATGTATGAAATATCTCCTCTGGTCGGCATAGCAATTTGGCTCTACCAAACTTTCACCGGCAGCAGCCTCACTGCCACAGGGTGCAGCCTTTGTGACGGCCCTAATTCTCACTCCCCTTAAAGGGAATGTGTCACCTATATATTTTTTTTCTTCCAATTAAAGGGCATCTGTCAGCAGTTTTGTACCTATGACACTGGCTGACCTGTTACATGTGCGCTTGGCAGCTGAAGGCATCTGTGTTGGTGCCATGTTCATATGTGTCCGCATTGCTGAGAAAAATGAAGTTTTAATATATGCAAATGAGCCTCTAGGAGCAACGGGGGCGTTGCTGTTACACCTAGAGGCTCAGCTTTCTCTGTAACTGCCTTGTCCTCTACACTTTGATTGACAGAGGAGTGTAAATGTGATCACTTCTGCCTGGTCCTGTCAATCAAAGTGCAGAGGGCGCGGCAGTTGCAGAGAGAGTAGATCCTCTAGGTGTAATGACCACGCCCCCATTGCTCCTAGGGGCTCATTTGCATATGTTAATACATCATTTTTCTCAGCAATACCGACACATGTGAACATGGGACCAAAACAAATGCCTTCAGCTGCCAGGCGCATATGTAACAGGTCAGCCAGTTTCATAGATACAAATCTGCTGACAGATGCCCTTTAAAATCATATTCTTTTCTTTTTATGTTTTTATTTTATGATTTCATTTTTTTTATTTTTTGTACATAATTATCTGAGCGGCTATCTTGACTGACCTGTTGTTAACACAATTAGAGATCTGCTTTACAGCAGTCACATTGGGCATAGAATACAATAGTCTGGAGAGGACTCATTGACTTCTGTGGGAGGGTGGGCATGGTCTGTGACCTGTGCAGAGGTTATTGTGCAGGGAAGGGGAGGAGATGAGCTGTCACCAGCAGCTATTGTGAACGGCGGATCCTGTAGTCTCTAGATATGTGTTACATGTCATTGTAATCCTGAGATGACTGATGAGGAGGGATCTTTACAGAGCAGGAAGGGTCAACATGTGAACATATCGTTAGCCTAATAATATCTGCTTTGGAGGTTCCGTTTGGGGCCTCTATTACAAATTTTGTCAAAAATGGCAGTGCGAACAGTCCTGCATGCAGGTCACTGAGATCTGTTAGGGTCCGCTCCTGTCAGTTATGTGCACTTCCGTTATAACAGATTTAGAAAAATGGAAATAAATAAAACTAATGTGAAAAAGAACTTAGTGGTTACTGCAAAAACTGCATGATATTAGGATTTATTTTAAAAAAATATAGTGACCTGGAAAATTAAAAGAAAAAAAATGATCAAAAAAATGTTTAATATAAAAAGCTGATTTAGGCAATATGTAATTTTCTGATGACAGAATCCCCATAGCAACTATTCAGGATGCCTTTCCTGTATTAAACTGACCATCTACATTACATTTTCCTACCAGACTCTGATCGAGATAGGTCTTATAATCCTGCTCATGAATTTAACACCAGAGCTGCAGTGAAGACTGACATGCAAGCAAAACATTAGGAGAAAGAATAAAACCCTGTACACCTAAGGTTAAGATTGACCTAAATACATCTGATCATTCATATCTTGGAATGTGTGCGCTCACAGTCCGACTGTCAACAGGCCTGATCTCTACAACTGCAGATTTAGCATATTTTACAAATTACTATTGTCTGCTGTAATTAGTAATTTGACCATTTACAATCTTGTTTTAGCTGTGTCCTATAACAATGTAATATAAGTATGTGAAACTCCCCTTTTATAATCCTGCTCATCATATTCGTGAATAGAACACCAGAACCACAGTTAAGACTGACACACCAGAAGAGCAGTAATAAATTAAAACTCTGCATAACAATGCAGATTTATATCAGTTGGAAGCTGAGTGACAGCCCCTATGGGTATTGTAATGGTGGCCATTAGTGGTTGTCATCCAGCATCTGCTACCCATGCAGGAGTCTAAGATAGCTCAGAAATGGCCGTGTGAAATTTGGGAGTAACAAAAAAAACTACACCAGAGAGTTTTATATTCAGATTATTTTTATTTATTTATTCATTTATTTTATTTATTAGAAATTTTTTCTTAGGGTACTTGCACACTTGCAGCAGAAGATTCCGGCAGGCAGCTCCGTCGCTGGAACTGCCTGCTGGGTCCGTCAAAACGTATGCAAACTGATGGCATTTGTCTAAAGGATCAGGATCCTGGTCCGCACGACAAATGCATTGAAATGCCGGATCCATCTCTCTAGTGTCATCCGGAAAAACGGATCCGGCATTTTTTTTTCCCATTTTTTGCGGTCTGAGCAATGCCGGATTCGTTTTGCCGAAACACTCGGGGCCGGAACCGGCATTAATGCATTTCAATGGGAAAAAATGCCAGGTTCCGGCATTCCTGCAAGTGTTCCGGAATTTTGGGTAGAGATAAAACCTTAGCACGCTGCAGTATTATCTCCGTCCTGAAAAGTCAGAAAGACTGAACTGAAGACATCCTGATGCATCCTGAACAAATTTCTCTCCATTCAGAATGCATTAGGATAAAACTGATCAGTTCTTTCCCGGTATTGAGCCCCTAGGACGGAACTCTGTGCCGGAAAAGAATAACGCAAGTGTGAAAGTAGCCTTAGTTTGTTATTTATTTTTATTTATTTATTTTTCATTCCAGGGCATTGCTATTGTTTTGGGTTGCACATAAGTAAAAATTCCAGGTTCTTATCTCCCTCTCCTATGCCTGCTGAACATTAGCAAGCCATTAGTGTTAATGGCCGGTTGACAGATCTAATTGACCAGTTTCATTGTAAACTTTTTATCCCTTGTTTTGATCATAGTGTGTTCAGGTTTTTTGTTTTTTGTTTTTTTTCAGCAGAGAGATATCAGAAAGCAGACGGGATTGGGGTGAGGGGCAGGTTAAAAAAAAAAAAGAAATGAATCATTGTATTCTGAGGAACAGTAATCCTTGTTGAGGATTTTGGCTGATTGATATAAATAACATCGTCCCCACCATCTGTCCGAAGAGGGACCTTTCCAGTTAGTGTTAAGCTACAACGGCAGAATAATTAATGAATGGTGTCCTTTGTGCTAGTAATAAAGACAAGACGAATTATGTTATAATCCAACGGCTGCTCATTTGTCACAGCCAAATAAAATGTCAAATAAAAGTGAGGGGGCTACTGTGTTTGTTTAATAGACTACAAGCTACCTGTTTCCACCGCCGGCAGCATCCACCATAATTGCTGGGAATATAAAACTCTTTACAGCATCCATACTTGTGAAGTCTTGAGCGGCTGGCAGCTTTATGAGTGTGAGTCGGTGCCAAAGAATGGACTAAATAATGCCCCCCTTCCCCAATATCACTCTGCATTCACCTGGAATTATATATATATATATATATATATATATACACACAAACATTTGTATATATTAGGGTTGAGCGAATTGCTGGAAACATTTTTTGGGGTCCGATTCGCCAGATTTTCAAAAAAAATAGATTTGAACACAAATAAAATATGCTTCAATTACCCTGTAATTTGGTATATTGCGCTCTCTGGTCTCATTTTTTTTAGATAGAAAGATAGAGATTTTTTTCCCAGAAACCAAGAGGAGCGTTGTCTGGCTTACAGTACTCTATATATACTATGCACACCGGACAACCCATATATATTGTCTCTCTCACCCCCTCTCCCATTCTCTCTCTCTCTCTGATCACCTGAATTAATGATAAAGGGATAACTGCTATATTGCCCAGAAATCCAGAGTAGCATACTAAGTTCTTTCTGTGTCTCTCTCTCTTATATATAATCACTTGAAGTCATGATAGGGGGATAACTGCTATATCAGGGGAGTTTGACTGGGTATACCCACTAGACTACACATATATATTGCCCAGAAACCCAGAGTAGCATACTAGGCTCTCTCTCACTCTCTCACACTCTCACGCTCTCTTTCTATACTCCCTATAATATATGATCACTTGAAGTGAGTGATAGGGGGATAACTGCTATGTCAGTGGGGTCCAACCGGCTATCTCTGCCAGTCCCATAAACAGTTAATGCTCGACCACTGCTCCATTCCAACAGGGAACTCGGGAGTTATTCCATATCCAGTAAATAATGATTACCTAAAAACCCTTTAATTTCTTTTTTTTTTAGGCCATTAAAAGGGTTTTCCCATGAATCATTTTTTGCACCAAAAATCTTGAAAGGCTGTTAGTAGCTGTTTTAAAGTAATTTGCTTCCATTTGGCCCATTTAGTGATGCTGATAATTTGTACCGATGGGGGCAGGCTTTGGATAGAATCAGTCTCCTTCCTCCTCTGGCAGCTGATAATATAGTACCTACTTACTCCCCTGAAGGAGTCTTCTCATATATACTGCCATGTTACTTCAGAGGTTCAGCTCCTTCCTGACAAACAGGAAAGAAAGCTATTTCCATTGGCTGCCCTGTAGTGAAAAGAGGCAGAGACCTGACTGTAGGGAGAGTGACTGAGCATGTGTGACCACCAACAGCTAACAAGGTGGATGTGCACATTGCTATATACTTTGAACACCAGGTGGCACCATACTATGTCAGTATAGTCAAAATTCTTCACTTCATTTTAAGCAAGTAAATGGCACACGTGCTTGATTTTTTATGATCTACACAAAGATATTTAAATGTAGGACAGCCCCTTTAATTGAATTTGTTTAATTGTCTCTCCTGATCTGTCCCTACTTAAAAAAGGAGACTGTATGAGATCTTAAATAACAGCGCTATTATGGTCTATTGGCTGTGTCTGGTATTACAGGTCAGTCCTATGCATTAGATTGTTTTTCTAAGTTTTGGCACAAATTATGTTACAATGATGTAATCAGTTTTGTAATGTGAGGAGCATAGCATCGTCAAACAACTCATATTGCAATTCTCCTGAATGTCAATACTGTGCCTTATTCATCATGGCGATATTTCATTAAAGGGGATGTCCAGGAAAGTAAAAACATGGCTGTTTTTTCAGAACAGTGTGTGTCATATGTTGCTGAGTTGTGATACCATATATAAGCAATACACTGGTGTGAGGCTGTTAAAGTGAATCGCCATGCTTTCCTAATCCTGGACTATCGCTTTAAGGATTCCACCCTTTTAGAATATATGATTTAGCAGCTTTCTCTATAAGTAGATTTCTGATTCTTCTGTTATATGACCTCACAATCTCTTCAGTGCAACAAAGAATGTGATTGGTCAAAGAGATCAATGAAGATCTGGACTCATTAAGAGCAAGACACACCCCTTAGACTCATTAAGAGTAAGACATGCTCCTAAGACCTGTTCTGGATTAGACACACTCCTTAGACTCATTTGGTAATAGATACACCCCTTAGAATCATACATTAGACATGCCCCTTAGACTTATTCAGAGTTAGTCACACCCCTTAGACTCATTTGGCATTAGAGAAGCCCCTTAGATTCATTAAGCATTAGACACACCCCATATACTCTTTCAGGGTTAGACATGCCCCTTAGACCCATTCAAAGTTACATACACCCCGTAGACTCATTTGCCATTAGATATGCTCCTTATATTCAGACATTAGAGACACCCTTTAGACTCACTTGTCATTAGACACTCCCCTTAGACTCATACAGCATTAGACACACCTCTTAGAATTTTTCAGCATTAGACACGCCTCTTAGATTCACTCAGCATTAGACATGCCCCTTAGACTCAATCGGAATTAGAAATGCAACTTAGACTCAATCAGAATTAGACACTACCCTTAGTTTCACTCAGCATTAGAGACAAGTGTTGGGTGTGAATATTTGAATCGCGAATATCGGCACTTCGAGATTTCACGAATATTTAGACTATAGTGAATTTAGTGCTCTATATTCGTATTTTAAAATAATCTAGATTTGTTTTTATCTGAACCCATGATCCTTCCCCGTTCTTGCTTGTGGGCCAATCAGAAGGCTGCAATGTCTTTGTCTGAGCTTAGCGACATCCCTAGCAACCAATAGGAAAGTTGCCGACCCCTTACTATGTAAGAACCTCCCCAGAAGCCATTTTCTACAGTTTTTTAAAGTTCTGAGAGAGACAGCAGTGTCATTGCTGTGCTCTGTGCTTTCCCATTACATTAGATAGATAGCTTATATATAGTTAGTGGGAGATAGTCAGTGTGGGTTATATCCTATAGCTGACAGATTCCAGTGCAGGGTGTTAGGCAGTGTGATAGGTTCTGCTGTCCATACATACATGCTACAGACCTAGTGCTGTGATGTCACAACAATACATAGTGCACCAATCAGTAATATGTAGTCAGACCTGCTAACATGTGAAGTTTCACATATTGCGGCAAAAAATGTGCATAATTAATTGCTGATTAATGCAATCGCGAATATATTGGAGCACTCTATCTGCATATAAAGCCATTTTTAATGTTCTGCCATGCCAACCATTTTCTCCAGTCTCAGGAAACTTCTAGCAGCTTGGAAAATGTAGCAAAAGTGACCCACGTCTGTATTGTGTGCGCTTTACGCGAATATTACATTGTCGATTTTCCCAATCAAGAAAATAATTGTGAATTCTCAAATTCGCAAATATATGACAAATATTCTGTGAAATATCGCAAATTCTAATATTGCCCCTGCCGCTCATCACTATTAGAGACGCCTCTTAGACTCATTCAGCATTAGACACTCCCCTTAAACTTATTCACTTCTAAGTAAAAGTTACTGATAAACAGCTCAATGGAGATAGTACATAGGTTAAGCCTGTATTACATTGCCCTATTTTTCAGCAGACAATCACTAGCGAGCTTTCGCATGATCATCTGGCAGTGTAATACTGCCACCAACCACCCAATGAACGAGCAAACGCTCGATCATCGGACAATCCAAATCTTTTGACATGTTAATCAGATCGTTGGGGGTCTAATAATCATCTGCCGTCGGCACCTAAATGAGAAACAATTGTGCCTAGATCCTAGGGGCTATTTCCTATACAAGTTTCTTGACTGGTCATAATAAAACTGTAACCTCAGACCTTGGTGACTTAGTAGGTTGCAGGAGTGATTTGTGCAGCAAGCCCCCGTGGGAGTCAGTGTAGAGGATGGGAGTGGTAGTGGCCCTGATGAGATGTTGGTGGGTATCGGTGCAGTGTAAATTAGGGAACTGAAGGAGGCCAGAGTTAAACATACTACAGTCTTTTTGAATAAGTGCAATGTAGAACTTGAAATACATACAGTAGCAGTAGGCTTTAGTGCAATTCTTCTCTGGCACCAGAGGAGGTATGATGACAGGTTGGGTTACTTCAATTCTTCACCTAGATGATCCTTGGTTAGTGGTTAGTTGGTGATGGGTGGCTTGGCTGTAGTCCCTCACCCTGAAGCTGTGTCTGTAGCTGCAGATATAGCAGCCTGGAATCTCAACGCTTCACTTGAGGGTGTCCTTAGCTGTCGTTCTGGCAGGAGAATGGTATCTGGTTCCTGAAATTCCCTCACAGTGGGGAAAAGATACAGGTGATGGGAGTGGGTGTTCTACAAGCTGCATTCCAACTCCCCTGCTATCAAAACAGGACCTCTCTTATCCCTTCTCCTCCGAGCACTGGCTCACTACTCTGGAGCTCCCTCTCCTAACAAGAGGGACAAACAGGATGGTTAACCCTGTTCCTGCCAACCATTACCTCCCCTGTTGGATTAAATGGCATGATACATCAAATACATAACATTACACATCATTGTATACGAAACGCAGCATTTAAAGATTCAATAATAGAACCCTTGTGACTCTCCAGAACAAAAGGGACAACATAGGAATAATTGTTTAGTGTAGACCCTCAATCCAGGCCAATTTTTTTTTTCATTTTTACCTAGAAGGCGTCCTTAAGATCTGCTCTCAGTAACCAGTAATCAGTAAGTCTAAAGACCCCCTTTAAAGGTCTGTCCTTTCCTTTCCTATGCATACAGTGGTACCTAGAGAGATATTCTATGGGTTTCAGAATTCTACACTCTTGGCTTTGACCAAAAGCCTGCACTTTAATCAGATGTCTCATGGCTTCCTTCTCCTAAGATGTTCTGCAGCAGCTATATTCCCTGTTTTGCTGCTTCTGACTAAGCATCTTACCAAGGTCATTATGCAAAGTAGAAGACCAGGCACCCTCCACTTTGCCTCATTTTCTTCCTGACATCATATTCCAGGCGAAACATAAATTTCAGCTATACTTAGCCCAGAAATCTATTACTGTGCATGTCTGGTTTCGGCGTCGGCAGCCGGTTACTAGGAGATGCGTAAACATGGCTGTGGTTGAACCAGATCCTCTGGGAACTACCTATGATGGAGGGCAGGGCTGTACTTCCTCAGAACATGCTCCGGCAGTAAAAATTCACAAACCTGGCATTTATACAGGCATCTGTCGCTTGCTCCAATGCCAGTTCATAGTATACACACAAACATCTGCTTCCTTACACAGAGGGACGCAGAACGCCTGACAGGTCTGTGTTAGCAGGATTCACAATGCCAGGTTTTTTTTTTTTTATGTAAAAAAAAAAAAAAACTAATGCTTCCCGTCAAGCCATTAGAATTGATACAATCAGCCCAGGCCCCATTAAGTCATCAGTGTCCACCTGTGATAAAGATGGGCCATTTGTTTTCTTAAAGCTCACTTAATGTCTGCTTAACTCAATTTATCAGGAAATGTACAACAATTTCCTCACAGCCTGAAATTTGGTAGTGGCTCAAAGTCAAAAGGCCAGCACTAGTATTATTCATCTGATACAATAAACAGTCATAAAACCTTGTCCAGCCCTTCCACGTGGTGGTGTGGCGTAAACAGCGGCTGCTCTCGGGAGCTTAGATTGCAGATAATTATTGCATTTATTTCAAGAAAGCAAACATTTCCTTTCCACCTATAATGGATTTGCTGGTTGTTGAAAAATATATATTTTCTAGAAAGTGAAGCAATTAAACAAATTGATAAGATTCCCAGGTGCCCGAACCATACTCTTCTACAATTAGCGGGGAAAAAAATAAGATTTTTTTTTTTTCTTTTGCAGGTTTTTGCATTTAGATTAGGTAGTCTGGACTAATACTAGAGGTTTAAGTGATCCTTTGACAATTTCCATTCATTTTTAGAACATCTCATGAATTCCCATGCAGATTGCAGGATCTAAAAATTGCAGCATGCTAATTTTTCAAACTCAAATACTTTGATATTTTGCTTTAAAAAAATACTTCTTGCTGATCTGTATGTAGGGTTATACCGTGGGATATGCTGTTTTGGGGAAGGTGCAGATTTGTGTGAAGTCTTAGAGGGTAGGTCTATCTGTGAACACCATCCTACAGTTTACATGTATATAGAATTACTAATAATGGGTTATATCCAATGACAATCTTTGTCGCTCCCCGTATTTTGTGCTGTGTATCAGGGTTCCCACCCCAATCACTGGTAAACATAAATCACAGCAGAGCTTTTCTTGATCAATTTGGCTTCTTTTATTATTCAGAAACATAAGTCATGCGACAATGTGTGAAAGTTTTCGGCTCACAGGCCTTCATCAGACATTGTGCCGCAGTCAGGGAGTTAAAGAGACGATGAAGTAGTACACCAAAGATGGACGGCAGTGCGGCACTGTCACATGACTTATGTTTCTGAATAATAAAAGAAGTCAAATTGATCAAGAAAAGCTCTGCTGTGATTTATGTTTACTAAAAATTGGGTTATGCCACTTTGTAAATACAGTACATTAAAATTATCCTGTACAGATCATGAGGTACAGCCTCTATTTCTTTTAATACATTTTTTAAAACATAAATACGGTAAATAAAAAAAATAATAAATACATAAATCACACCAAAGCATAACACAAAACCCAAACCAAATATACAAGACATAATGCACCTCAGCACGGTACAGACAATACCGGTCCAACCCAACACTCGTTCCCCCACAGAACACCAACTACATACAGTATTTACAATATTTAAATATCAATTTCAGTATCAATGTACTAACATTCCTGATCCGGTTGCAACCTACCAATACAGCAAAATACAACAAAATATAGAAATCTTACAAAAAAACTTACAAAAATCCCACACACCAACACCCCAATACAATACAACACACACACACACATATATATATATATATTATTATTATTATTATATATATATATTTTTTTTTTTTTTTTTGGGGGGGGGGGGGGTCCGTGAGCTTGAGCTGGTCCTGTATCCCATGCCCCCAGTACATGATAACAGACGCTCATGAACCAGCCCAGGATTTTCTCAATACCCCAAAATTCCCCAATGTCCCATAGAACCCTAGGACCCTCCCCCCATTTACCCACCACCCAACCTAACACTACACCTAACAACTCAAATTATACAATATTTACATCACTATACAAATATACAATCTACATACACATCACATACCAATATATACAAATATACAGATAGACATACTGTATATACTAAAATACATGGCAGACCACCCATACCATAAAATTCAAACAGTCTCTATACTGTGTGGTTACTTATTGGCGCTGCAGTTCCACCAAGCGACGTGGGTAAAGTTCGCTTCACAGTCAAAAGTTCCAAAAGAAGATTATTGCGCTGCCTATGAGTGTAGGATTCCGCTCCCAGATTCTTTTTCCAAATGCGCAGTTGTTTCACCTTGTAGCCAAACAATCAGATTCCAGAGGCTGGCACACTCACGTACACCCGCACCCTAGACAGAAGTTTTTAAACAATAGTGAAGTTCCACCAGGTAATTCCGCTAAAAGCAATTTATTCTACTTACAAAATACAGGGAGTGCAGAATTATTAGGCAAATGAGTATTTTGACCACATCATCCTCTTTATGCATGTTGTCTTACTCCAAGCTGTATAGGCTCGAAAGCCTACTACCAATTAAGCATATTAGGTGATGTGCATCTCTGTAATGAGAAGGGGTGTGGTCTAATGACATCAACACCCTATATCAGGTGTGCATAATTATTAGGCAACTTCCTTTCCTTTGGCAAAATGGGTCAAAAGAAGGACTTGACAGGCTCAGAAAAGTCAAACATAGTGAGATATCTTGCAGAGGGATGCAGCACTCTTAAAATTGCAAAGCTTCTGAAGCGTGATCATCGAACAATCAAGCGTTTCATTCAAAGTAGTCAACAGGGTCGCAAGAAGCGTATGGAAAAACCAAGCGCAAAATAACTGCCCATGAACTGAGAAAAGTCAAGCGTGCAGCTGCCAAGATGCCACTTGTCACCAGTTTGGCCATATTTCAGAGCTGCAACATCACTGGAGTGCCCAAAAGCACAAGGTGTGCAATACTCAGAGACATGGCCAAGGTAAGAAAGGCTGAAAGACGACCACCACTGAACAAGACACACAAGCTGAAACGTCAAGACTGGGCCAAGAAATATCTCAAGACTGATTTTTCTAAGGTTTTATGGACTGATGAAATGAGTGAGTCTTGATGGGCCAGATGGATTGGCCCGTGGCTGGATTGGTAAAGGGCAGAGAGCTCCAGTCCGACTCAGACGCCAGCAAGGTGGAGGTGGAGTACTGGTTTGGGCTGGTATCATCAAAGATGAGCTTGTGGGGCCTTTTCGGGTTGAGGATGGAGTCAAGCTCAACTCCCAGTCCTACTGCCAGTTTCTGGAAGACACCTTCTTCAAGCAGTGGTACAGGAAGAAGTCTGCATCCTTCAAGAAAAACATGATTTTCATGCAGGACAATGCTCCATCACACGCGTCCAAGTACTCCACAGCGTGGCTAGCAAGAAAGGGTATAAAAGAAGAAAATCTAATGGCATGGCCTCCTTGTTCACCTGATCTGAACCCCATTGAGAACCTGTGGTCCATCATCAAATGTGAGATTTACAAGGAGGGAAAACAGTACACCTCTCTGAACAGTGTCTGGGAGGCTGTGGTTGCTGCTGCACGCAATGTTGATGGTGAACAGATCAAAACACTGACAGAATCCATGGATGGCAGGCTTTTGAGTGTCCTTGCAAAGAAAGGTGGCTATATTGGTCACTGATTTGTTTTTGTTTTGTTTTTGAATGTCAGAAATGTATATTTGTGAATGTTGAGATGTTATATTGGTTTCACTGGTAAAAATAAATAATTGAAATGGGTATATATTAGTTTTTTGTTAAGTTGCCTAATAATTATGCACAGTAATAGTCACCTGCACACACAGATATCCCCCTAAAATAGCTAAAACTAAAAACAAACTAAAAACTACTTCCAAAAATATTCAGCTTTGATATTAATGAGTTTTTTGGGTTCATTGAGAACATGGTTGTTGTTCAATAATAAAATTAATCCTCAAAAATACAACTTGCCTAATAATTCTGCACTCCCTGTAGACATAAAAATTCAGCCTTCTAAAATCAGAATGTCCTTATCTCAAGAGTCCACCGGACCCGGGTTTCGCCAGTCCAGCTTCGTCAGGGGCCATAATATCCTTCCTCACAGGTGCGGTATTTATTAGCCTTAGGTCACATCCACGGACCGCTCTTCTATGCAAAAAAGCATTTTCTCTTCTAAGACACATATCAACAAAATTCTATATATTTGCTTCAAACACTTAACTCTTAAAATCCACAAATGCTGGCGGTATTTTCACATAAATAATAAGCTACTTTGCTATTTCCCAGAGCGTTTAATTCACATGTTTCCAAATACCCTCCCCTTTCCATTCATAGAAAGGTCACGTGATCACACTCCAATCACGTGGTCCCCTAGAACCAATCACAACCCACTATTATCCTCTTCATTCAAAAATCTACATATTCTTTAACAGATATCCAACGACAGCGGCAACACACCACACACCACCTTCACCTCTTATTCCTCATTCCACCAAACACGGCTTGAGATCGAACTCAACATTAAACCCTACTGGTTTCAAGGTCCCTAATCTATATATCCAGCCTACCTCTTTGCGATTGATATTAGCAACAGGATCCCCTCGTTGCCAATTCCTCTCCACTCTTTCCAAACCACTGAACTTCAAACCTGCCGGATTTTTCCCATGCACAAGTTTAAAGCGTAGTGGGACACTATGGTCCTCTTTACCCTTCCTGATGTTCCCTATATGTTCCTGCACTCGGGTCTTCAATTTACGTAGGGTTCTGCCCACATACTGGAGCCCACAAGGGCACTCCAGCATGTAGATAACCCCCATAGTCTCACACAATATTTCCCCTTTTATCTTATGCACCTGTCCTCCCTTCGATTTGACTTCCTGCTGGTTTCTTCTCTTCTTGTCCTCCCCAGTGCGGTTCCTGCAAGCACTGCACAAGCCGCACCAAGTGAACTGCTCCTTACCTTGCTTTTTGTTCTTCACTAAACAGCTATGGACTAATGAATCTCGTAAATTAGGTGCTCTTTTAAACAAAACTCTCGGCCGCTCGGGGATGACCTGTCCTAACACCGGTTCATTTTTTAGAATTTACCATTTTTTCTGCAAATAATTTTTCAGTGGTCCTACTTGCGTATTGTACTGAGTTAAGAAGGCAAATTTTAAATCATAAATTTTTTTCTCCTTATCTACTTCCTTATTTTTATTTTTATTTAGCCTCCCTTCCCATTCTTTCACCTCTATCCTAACCTTCTCCAAGGCCTCGGTATTATATCCCTTCTCCTCAAACCTCTTCTGAATCACCCTACTTTGTTCTCTATAATCCCTAACATCAGTGCAGTTACGCCGAACACGTATAAATTGCCCCTTAGGAAAATTTTGCTTCCAAGGGGCATGGTGGCAGCTCTGCATATCGATGTATCCATTCACATCTGTTGGTTTGAAGTGCGTTTTTGTCTTCAGCTGACCGTCCTCCAGAAAGATGGTCAAGTCCAAAAAGTTGATGCTGGTGGGGCTTATTTCACTGGTAAATTTCAAATTAAATTAATTCTGGTTTAAGTTTTCTATAAATTCTTCCAGACCCCAACGTTCACCTTCCCACAAAATTAAGCAATCGTCGATAAAGTGCTTCCACAATATCAATGTGCCTCCCTTCCGGGCGTTCTTTAAAAGGGGGTCAATCGCAAACTTCTCCCAGGCAGCCATATACAAATTGGCAAAACTGGGGGCGCACTTCGCCCCCATCGCCATCCAGGTCAGCTGGAGATAAAATGCACCGTCAAACCAAACCACCCATAGTAATTCTTTTCAGCCATACACAACCACTAAAGCCCAAGTTCGGCGCCTGCAAGCCCTATATCCCCGTACAGCCACCAAAGCAAGGCAAAAATCTTGAGTATCAGCATCAACCCACCAACGGGAGGGGAGACAACAGGCTAGGGTACCCCAAAGGCAAAACCCTTTGAGAGGAGAGAGGCTCTACCCGCCCCCAACCTCCTATACTCCAGAGAGCGCACCTTCATCAGGTCTCCAAGAATGTTCCTAACCACCTTATCCACGGGGAGGATTTTGCGCTGCGTCGAGATTAAACATTATGCATGCCACGTGTAGTACCTGACCACTGAGTGCACTAGGAATAAAGTGCAGCAGTCCCTACCACCCAGATGTCTGAATGCTCCATAGGCCCATTCCGCATAGGAAAGAGTGACCAGCCTAGGCCAGCCGATGAAGGTCATCCTGGTGTAAACATCTGTGTTAAAGGGACAATGAAGCAGGAAGGGGTCCATGCTCTTCAGATTGTCCCTCACACACGTTTCCCATGAAAGCAGAGCCAAGTCAAATAAAACAAACTTAAAAGGAATCCTGATGGAATTCAAAAGCTGTAACCCAACCCTCAGATCCTGACTTGTGCAGTCCCTGAGGGCCAGAGGTTTCTAAAAAATGGGTCAACAGTAGGGATGAGCGAACTCGAACTGTATAGTTCGGGTTCGTACCGAATTTTGGGGTGTCCGTGACACGGACCCGAACCCGGACATTTTCGTAAAAGTCCGGGTTCGGGTTCGGTGTTCGTCGCTTTCTTCGCGCTTTTGTGACGCTTTCTTGGCGCTTTTTGAAAGGCTGCAAAGCAGCCAATCAACGAGCGTCATACTACTTGCCCCAAGAGGCCATCACAGCCATGCCTACTATTGGCATGGCTGTGATTGGCCAGAGCACCATGTGACCCAGCCTCTATTTAAGCTGGAGTCACATAGCGCCGCCCGTCACTCTGCTCTGATTAGCGTAGGGAGAGGTTGCGGCTGCGACAGTAGGGCGAGATTAGGCAGATTAACTCCTCCAAAGGACTTGATTAACTGATCGATCTGCAGCTGTGGATCATTGAGCTGCTGATCCTCAATTGCTCACTGTTTTTAGGCTGCACAGACCGTTTGTCAGTCACATTTTTCTGGGGTGATCGGCGGCCATTTTGTGTCTTGTGGTGCGCCAGCACAAGCTGCGACCAAGTGCATTTAACCCTCAATGGTGTGGTTGTTTTTTGGCTAAAGCCTACATCAGGGTGAAGCTGTCACACCAAGTGCATTTAACCAGCAATAGTCTGTTCATTTTTTGGCCATATACAAAATCAGGGGCAAGCTGCGCCTGTCACCAAGTGCATTTAACCCTCAATGGTGTGGTTGTTTTTTGGCTAAAGCCTACATCAGGGTGAAGCTGTCACACCAAGTGCATTTAACCAGCAATAGTCTGTTCATTTTTTGGCCATATACTAAATCAGGGGCAAGCTGCGCCTGTCACCAAGTGCATTTAACCCTCAATGGTGTGGTTGTTTTTTGGCTAAAGCCTACATCAGGGTGAAGCTGTCACACCAAGTGCATTTAACCAGCAATAGTCTGTTCATTTTTTGGCCATATACTAAATCAGGGGCAAGCTGCGCCTGTCACCAAGTGCATTTAACCCTCAATGGTGTGGTTGTTTTTTGGCTAAAGCCTACATCAGGGTGAAGCTGTCACACCAAGTGCATTTAACCAGCAATAGTCTGTTTATTTTTTGGCCATATCCCAGTCTAATTCTGTCACTAAATCCATACCGGTCACCCAGCGCCTAAATACTAGGCCTCAAATTTATATCCAGCTAAATCTGTCCCTAGTGCTGTAGCTGGGCGAGTTATTTAGTGTCCGTTCAAGCACATTTCTTGTTCTGGGTTGAAATACAATTCCCAATTTAGCAATTTCATAATTTAGTGGTTTCTGCTATATCAGAGCTATTTGAAATCTATCCCTAAAAGGGTATATAATATTCAAGGTGCACATTGGGTCATTCAGAATAACTTCACACACACCCGCTACTGTGTATTTCCAAGTCTAATTCTGTCACTAAACCCATACCTGTCACGCAGCGCCTAAATACTAGGCCTCAAATTTATATCCAGCTAAATCTGTCCCTAGTGCTGTAGCTGGGCGAGTTATTTAGTGTCCGTTCAAGCACATTTCTTGTTCTGGGTTGAAATACAATTCCCAATTTAGCAATTTCATAATTTAGTGGTTTCTGCTATATCAGAGCTATTTGAAATCTATCCCTAAAAGGGTATATAATATTCAAGGTGCACATTGGGTCATTCAGAATAACTTCACACACACCCGCTACTGTGTATTTCCAAGTCTAATTCTGGCACTAAACCCATACCTGTCACCCAGCGCCTAAATACTAGGCCTCAAATTTATATCCCGCTAAATCTGTCCTTAGTGCTGTAGCTGGGCGAGTTATTTAGTGTCCGTTCAAGCACATTTCTTGTTCTGGGTTGAAATACAATTCCCAATTTAGCAATTTCATAATTTAGTGGTTTCTGCTATATCAGAGCTATTTGAAATCTATCCCTAAAAGGGTATATAATATTCAAGGTGCACATTGGGTCATTCAGAATAACTTCACACACACCCGCTACTGTGTATTTCCAAGTCTAATTCTGGCACTAAACCCATACCTGTCACCCAGCGCCTAAATACTAGGCCTCAAATTTATATCCAGCTAAATCTGTCCCTAGTGCTGTAGCTGGGCGAGTTATTTAGTGTCCGTTCAAGCACATTTCTTGTTCTGGGTTGAAATACAATTCCCAATTTAGCAATTTCATAATTTAGTGGTTTCTGCTATATCAGAGCTATTTGAAATCTATCCCTAAAAGGGTATATAATATTCAAGGTGCACATTGGGTCATTCAGAATAACTTCACACACACCCGCTACTGTGTATTTCCAAGTCTAATTCTGTCACTAAACCCATACCTGTCACCCAGCGCCTAAATACTAGGCCTCAAATTTATATCCCGCTAAATCTGTCCCTAGTGCTGTAGCTGGGCGAGTTATTTAGTGTCCGTTCAAGCACATTTCTTGTTCTGGGTTGAAATACAATTCCCAATTTAGCAATTTCATAATTTAGTGGTTTCTGCTATATCAGAGCTATTTGAAATCTATCCCTAAAAGGGTATATAATATTCAAGGTGCACATTGGGTCATTCAGAATAACTTCACACACACCCGCTACTGTGTATTTCCAAGTCTAATTCTGTCACTAAACCCATACCTGTCACCCAGCGCCTAAATACTAGGCCTCAAATTTATATCCCGCTAAATCTGTCCCTAGTGCTGTAGCTGGGCGAGTTATTTAGTGTCCGTTCAAGCACATTTCTTGTTCTGGGTTGAAATACAATTCCCAATTTAGCAATTTCATAATTTAGTGGTTTCTGCTATATCAGAGCTATTTGAAATCTATCCCTAAAAGGGTATATAATATTCAAGGTGCACATTGGGTCATTCAGAATAACTTCACACACACCCGCTACTGTGTATTTCCAAGTCTAATTCTGTCACTAAACCCATACCTGTCACCCAGCGCCTAAATACTAGGCCTCAAATTTATATCCCGCTAAATCTGTCCCTAGTGCTGTAGCTGGGCGAGTTATTTAGTGTCCGTTCAAGCACATTTCTTGTTCTGGGTTGAAATACAATTCCCAATTTAGCAATTTCATAATTTAGTGGTTTCTGCTATATCAGAGCTATTTGAAATCTATCCCTAAAAGGGTATATAATATTCAAGGTGCACATTGGGTCATTCAGAATAACTTCACACACACCCGCTACTGTGTATTTCCAAGTCTAATTCTGGCACTAAACCCATACCTGTCACCCAGCGCCTAAATACTAGGCCTCAAATTTATATCCCGCTAAATCTGTCCCTAGTGCTGTAGCTGGGCGAGTTATTTAGTGTCCGTTCAAGCACATTTCTTGTTCTGGGTTGAAATACAATTCCCAATTTAGCAATTTCATAATTTAGTGGTTTCTGCTATATCAGAGCTATTTGAAATCTATCCCTAAAAGGGTATATAATATTCAAGGTGCACATTGGGTCATTCAGAATAACTTCACACACACCCGCTACTGTGTATTTCCAAGTCTAATTCTGTCACTAAACCCATACCTGTCACCCAGCGCCTAAATACTAGGCCTCAAATTTATATCCCGCTAAATCTGTCCCTAGTGCTGTAGCTGGGCGAGTTATTTAGTGTCCGTTCAAGCACATTTCTTGTTCTGGGTTGAAATACAATTCCCAATTTAGCAATTTCATAATTTAGTGGTTTCTGCTATATCAGAGCTATTTGAAATCTATCCCTAAAAGGGTATATAATATTCAAGGTGCACATTGGGTCATTCAGAATAACTTCACACACACCCGCTACTGTGTATTTCCAAGTCTAATTCTGTCACTAAACCCATACCTGTCACCCAGCGCCTAAATACTAGGCCTCAAATTTATATCCCGCTAAATCTGTCCCTAGTGCTGTAGCTGGGCGAGTTATTTAGTGTCCGTTCAAGCACATTTCTTGTTCTGGGTTGAAATACAATTCCCAATTTAGCAATTTCATAATTTAGTGGTTTCTGCTATATCAGAGCTATTTGAAATCTATCCCTAAAAGGGTATATAATATTCAAGGTGCACATTGGGTCATTCAGAATAACTTCACACACACCCGCTACTGTGTATTTCCAAGTCTAATTCTGTCACTAAACCCATACCTGTCACCCAGCGCCTAAATACTAGGCCTCAAATTTATATCCCGCTAAATCTGTCCCTAGTGCTGTAGCTGGGCGAGTTATTTAGTGTCCGTTCAAGCACATTTCTTGTTCTGGGTTGAAATACAATTCCCAATTTAGCAATTTCATAATTTAGTGGTTTCTGCTATATCAGAGCTATTTGAAATCTATCCCTAAAAGGGTATATAATATTCAAGGTGCACATTGGGTCATTCAGAATAACTTCACACACACCCGCTACTGTGTATTTCCAAGTCTAATTCTGGCACTAAACCCATACCTGTCACCCAGCGCCTAAATACTAGGCCTCAAATTTATATCCCGCTAAATCTGTCCCTAGTGCTGTAGCTGGGCGAGTTATTTAGTGTCCGTTCAAGCACATTTCTTGTTCTGGGTTGAAATACAATTCCCAATTTAGCAATTTCATAATTTAGTGGTTTCTGCTATATCAGAGCTATTTGAAATCTATCCCTAAAAGGGTATATAATATTCAAGGTGCACATTGGGTCATTCAGAATAACTTCACACACACCCGCTACTGTGTATTTCCAAGTCTAATTCTGTCACTAAACCCATACCTGTCACCCAGCGCCTAAATACTAGGCCTCAAATTTATATACCGCTAAATCTGTCCCTAGTGCTGTAGCTGGGCGAGTTATTTAGTGTCCGTTCAAGCACATTTCTTGTTCTGGGTTGAAATACAATTCCCAATTTAGCAATTTCATAATTTAGTGGTTTCTGCTATATCAGAGCTATTTGAAATCTATCCCTAAAAGGGTAGATCATATTGAAGGTGCACATAGGGTCATTCAGAATAACTTCACACACACGCTTCTGTGCATTTCCAAGTCTAATTCTGTCACTAAATCCATACCGGTCACCCAGCGCCTAAATACTAGGCCTCAAATTTATATCCCGCTGAATTTGAATACAATACATTGGGCCAAATAATATATTTGTTGTTGTGGTGAACCATAACAATGAGAAAAACATCTAGTAAGGGACGCGGACGTGGACATGGTCGTGGTGGTGTTAGTGGACCCTCTGGTGCTGGGAGAGGACGTGGCCGTTCTGCCACATCCACACGTCCTAGTGTACCAACTACCTCAGGTCCCAGTAGCCGCCAGAATTTACAGCGATATATGGTGGGGCCCAATGCCGTTCTAAGGATGGTAAGGCCTGAGCAGGTACAGGCATTAGTCAATTGGGTGGCCGACAGTGGATCCAGCACGTTCACATTATCTCCCACCCAGTCTTCTGCAGAAAGCGCACAGATGGCGCCTGAAAACCAACCCCATCAGTCTGTCACATCACCCCCATGCATACCAGGGAAACTGTCTCAGCCTCAAGTTATGCAGCAGTCTCTTATGCTGTTTGAAGACTCCGCTGGCAGGGTTTCCCAAGGGCATCCACCTAGCCCTTCCCCAGCGGTGAAAGACATAGAATGCACTGACGCACAACCACTTATGTTTCCTGATGATGAGGACATGGGAATACCACCTCAGCATGTCTCTGATGATGACGAAACACAGGTGCCAACTGCTGCGTCTTTCTGCAGTGTGCAGACTGAACAGGAGGTCAGGGATCAAGACTGGGTGGAAGACGATGCAGGGGACGATGAGGTCCTAGACCCCACATGGAATGAAGGTCGTGCCACTGACTTTCACAGTTCGGAGGAAGAGGCAGTGGTGAGACCGAGCCAACAGCGTAGCAAAAGAGGGAGCAGTGGGCAAAAGCAGAACACCCGCCGCCAAGAGACTCCGCCTGCTACTGACCGCCGCCATCTGGGACCGAGCACCCCAAAGGCAGCTTCAAGGAGTTCCCTGGCATGGCACTTCTTCAAACAATGTGCTGACGACAAGACCCGAGTGGTTTGCACGCTGTGCCATCAGAGCCTGAAGCGAGGCATTAACGTTCTGAACCTGAGCACAACCTGCATGACCAGGCACCTGCATGCAAAGCATGAACTGCAGTGGAGTAAACACCTTAAAACCAAGGAAGTCACTCAGGCTCCCCCTGCTACCTCTTCTGCTGCTGCCGCCTCGGCCTATTCTGCTGCTGCCGCCTCGGCCTCTTCCTCCGCCTCTGGAGGAACGTTGGCACCTGCCGCCCAGCAAACAGGGGATGTACCACCAACACCACCACCACCACCTCCGTCACCAAGCGTCTCAACCATGTCACACGCCAGCGTTCAGCTCTCCATCTCACAAACATTTGATAGAAAGCGTAAATTCCCACCTAGCCACCCTCGATCCCTGGCCCTGAATGCCAGCATTTCTAAACTACTGGCCTATGAAATGCTGTCATTTAGGCTGGTGGACACAGACAGCTTCAAACAGCTCATGTCGCTTGCTGTCCCACAGTATGTTGTTCCCAGCCGGCACTACTTCTCCAAGAGAGCCGTGCCTTCCCTGCACAACCAAGTATCCGATAAAATCAAGTGTGCACTGCGCAACGCCATCTGTGGCAAGGTCCACCTAACCACAGATACGTGGACCAGTAAGCACGGCCAGGGACGCTATATCTCCCTAACTGCACACTGGGTAAATGTAGTGGCAGCTGGGCCCCAGGCGGAGAGCTGTTTGGCGCACGTCCTTCCGCCGCCAAGGATCGCAGGGCAACATTCTTTGCCTCCTGTTGCCACCTCCTCCTTCTCGGCTTCCTCCTCCTCTTCTTCCACCTGCTCATCCAGTCAGCCACACACCTTCACCACCAACTTCAGCACAGCCCGGGGTAAACGTCAGCAGGCCATTCTGAAACTCATATGTTTGGGGGACAGGCCCCACACCGCACAGGAGTTGTGGCGGGGTATAGAACAACAGACCGACGAGTGGTTGCTGCCGGTGAGCCTCAAGCCCGGCCTGGTGGTGTGTGATAATGGGCGAAATCTCGTTGCAGCTCTGGGACTAGCCAATTTGACGCACATCCCTTGCTTGGCGCATGTGCTGAATTTGGTGGTGCAGAAGTTCATTCACAACTACCCCGACATGTCAGAGCTGCTGCATAAAGTGCGGGCCGTCTGTTCGCGCTTCCGGCGTTCACATCCTGCTGCTGCTCGCCTGTCTGCGCTACAGCGTAACTTCGGCCTTCCCGCTCACCGCCTCATATGCGACGTGCCCACCAGGTGGAACTCCACCTTGCACATGCTGGACAGACTGTGCGAGCAGCAGCAGGCCATAGTGGAGTTTCAGCTGCAGCACGCACGGGTCAGTCGCACTACAGAACAGCACCACTTCACCACCAATGACTGGGCCTCCATGCGAGACCTGTGTGCCCTGTTGCGCTGTTTCGAGTACTCCACCAACATGGCCAGTGGCGATGACACCGTTATCAGCGTTACAATACCACTTCTATGTCTCCTTGAGAAAACACTTAGGGCGATGATGGAAGAGGAGGTGGCCCAGGAGGAGGAGGAGGAGGAGGAGGAAGAGGGGTCATTTTTAGCACTTTCAGGCCAGTCTCTTCGAAGTGACTCAGAGGGAGGTTTTTGGCAACAGCAGAGGCCAGGTACAAATGTGGCCAGCCAGGGCCCACTACTGGAGGACGAGGAGGACGAGGATGAGGAGGAGGTGGAGGAGGATGAGGATGAAGCATGGTCACAGCGGGGTGGCACCCAACGCAGCTCGGGTCCATCACTGGTGCGTGGCTGGGGGGAAAGGCAGGACGATGACGATACGCCTCCCACAGAGGACAGCTTGTCCTTATCCCTGGGCAGCCTGGCACACATGAGCGACTACATGCTGCAGTGCCTGCGCAACGACAGCAGAGTTGCCCACATTTTAACCTGTGCGGACTACTGGGTTGCCACCCTGCTGGATCCACGCTACAAAGACAATGTGCCCACCTTACTTCCTGCACTGGAGCGTGATAGGAAGATGCGCGAGTACAAGCGCACGTTGGTAGACGCGCTACTGAGAGCATTCCCAAATGTCACAGGGGAACAAGTGGAAGCCCAAGGCCAAGGCAGAGGAGGAGCAAGAGGTCGCCAAGGCAGCTGTGTCACGGCCAGCTCCTCTGAGGGCAGGGTTAGCATGGCAGAGATGTGGAAAACTTTTGTCAACACGCCACAGCTAACTGCACCACCACCTGATACGCAACGTGTTAGCAGGAGGCAACATTTCACTAACATGGTGGAACAGTACGTGTGCACACCCCTCCACGTACTGACTGATGGTTCGGCCCCATTCAACTTCTGGGTCTCTAAATTGTCCACGTGGCCAGAGCTAGCCTTTTATGCCTTGGAGGTGCTGGCCTGCCCGGCAGCCAGCGTTTTGTCTGAACGTGTATTCAGCACGGCAGGGGGCGTCATTACAGACAAACGCAGCCGCCTGTCTACAGCCAATGTGGACAAGCTGACGTTCATAAAAATGAACCAGGCATGGATCCCACAGGACCTGTCCGTCCCTTGTCCAGATTAGACATTAACTACCTCCCCATAACCATATATTATTGGACTCCAGGGCACTTCCTCATTCAATCCTATTTTTATTTTCATTTTACCATTATATTGCGATGCTACCCAAAGTTGAATGAACCTCTCCTCTGCCTGTGTGCTAGGCCTAAATATATGCCAATGGACTGTTGCAGTGGTGGCTGACATGAAGCCTGATTCTCTGCTATGACATGCAGACTAATTCTCTGCTGACATGAAGCCAGATTGTCTGTTACGGGACCTCTCTCCTCTGCCTGGGTGCTGGGCCTAAATTTATGACAATGGACTGTTGCAGTGGTGGCTGACGTGAAGCCTGATTCTCTGCTATGACATGCAGACTGATTCTCTGCTGTCATGAAGCCAGATTGTCTGTTACGGGACCTCTCTGCTCTGCCTGTGTGCTAGGCCTAAATATATGCCAATGGACTGTTGCAGTGGTGGTTGACGTGAAGCCTGATTCTCTGCTATGATATGAAGACTGATTCTCTGCTGACATGAAGCCAGATTGTCTGTTACGGGACCTTTCTCCTCTGCCTGGGTTCTGGGCCTAAATATATGCCAATGGACTGTTGCAGTGGTGGGTGACGTGAAGCCTCATTCTCTGCTATGACATGCAGACTGATTCTCTGCTGACATGAAGCCAGATTGTCTGTTACGGGACCTCTCTGCTCTGCCTGTGTGCTAGGCCTAAATATATGCCAATGGACTGTTGCAGTGGTGGGTGACGTGAAGCCTGATTCTCTGCTATGATATGAAGACTGATTCTCTGCTGACATGAAGCCAGATTGTCTGTTACGGGACCTTTCTCCTCTGCCTGGGTTCTGGGCCTAAATTTATGAAAATTGACTCTTACAGTGGTGGGTGACGTGAAGCCTGATTCTCTGCTATGATATGAAGACTGATTCTCTGCTGACATGAAGCCAGATTGTCTGTTACGGGACCTTTCTCCTCTGCCTGGGTTCTGGGCCTAAATTTATGAAAATTGACTCTTACAGTGGTGGGTGACGTGAAGCCTGATTCTCTGCTATGATATGAAGACTGATTCTCTGCTGACATGAAGCCAGATTGTCTGTTACGGGACCTTTCTCCTCTGCCTGGGTTCTGGGCCTAAATTTATGAAAATTGACTCTTACAGTGGTGGGTGACGTGAAGCCTGATTCTCTGCTATGATATGAAGACTGATTCTCTGCTGACATGAAGCCAGATTGTCTGTTACGGGACCTTTCTCCTCTGCCTGGGTTCTGGGCCTAAATTTATGAAAATTGACTCTTACAGTGGTGGGTGACGTGAAGCCTGATTCTCTGCTATGATATGAAGACTGATTCTCTGCTGACATGAAGCCAGATTCTCTGTTACGGGACCTCTCTCCTCTGCCTGGGTGCTGGGCCTAAATTTATGACAATGGACTGTTGCAGTGGTGGCTGACGTGAAGCCTGATTCTCTGCTATGACATGCAGACTGATTCTCTGCTGACATGAAGCCAGATCCTCTGTTACGGGACCTCTCTCCTCTGCCTGTGTGTGTGCTGGGCCTAAATATATGCCAATGGACTGTTGCAGTGGTGGCTGACGTGAAGCCTCATTCTCTGCTATGACATGCAGACTAATTCTCTGCTGACATGAAGACAGATTCTCTGTTACGGGACCTCCCTCCTCTGCCTGGGTGCTGGGCCTAAATATATGCCAATGGACTGTTGCAGTGGTGGGTGACGTGAAGCCTCATTCTCTGCTATGACATGCAGACTAATTCTCTGCTGACATGAAGCCAGATTGTCTGTTACGGGACCTCTCTCCTCTGCCTGTGTGTGTGCTGGGCCTAAATATATGCCAATGGACTGTTGCAGTGGTGGCTGACGTGAAGCCTCATTCTCTGCTATGACATGCAGACTAATTCTCTGCTGACATGAAGACAGATTCTCTGTTACGGGACCTCCCTCCTCTGCCTGGGTGCTGGGCCTAAATATATGCCAATGGACTGTTGCAGTGGTGGGTGACGTGAAGCCTCATTCTCTGCTATGACATGCAGACTAATTCTCTGCTGACATGAAGCCAGATTGTCTGTTACGGGACCTCTCTCCTCTGCCTGTGTGTGTGCTGGGCCTAAATATATGCCAATGGACTGTTGCAGTGGTGGCTGACGTGAAGCCTCATTCTCTGCTATGACATGCAGACCAATTCTCTGCTGACATGAAGACAGATTCTCTGTTACGGGACCTCTCTCCTCTGCCTGTGTGTGTGCTGGGCCTAAATATATGCCAATGGACTGTTGCAGTGGTGGCTGACGTGAAGCCTCATTCTCTGCTATGACATGCAGACTAATTCTCTGCTGACATGAAGACAGATTCTCTGTTACGGGACCTCCCTCCTCTGCCTGGGTGCTGGGCCTAAATATATGCCAATGGACTGTTGCAGTGGTGGCTGACGTGAAGCCTCATTCTCTGCTATGACATGCAGACTGATTCTCTGCTGACATGAAGCCAGATCGTCTGTTACGGGACCTCTCTGCTCTGCCTGTGTGCTAGGCCTAAATATATGCCAATGGACTGTTGCAGTGGTGGGTGACGTGAAGCCTCATTCTCTGCTATGACATGCAGACTGATTCTCTGCTGTCATGAAGCCAGATTGTCTGTTACGGGACCTCTCTGCTCTGCCTGTGTGCTAGGCCTAAATATATGCCAATGGACTGTTGCAGTGGTGGGTGACGTGAAGCCTCATTCTCTGCTATGACATGCAGACTGATTCTCTGCTGACATGAAGCCAGATTGTCTGTTACGGGACCTCTCTCCTCTGCCTGTGTGCTAGGCCTAAATATATGCCAATGGACTGTTGCAGTGGTGGCTGACGTGAAGCCTGATTCTCTGCTATGACATGCAGACTAATTCTCTGCTGACATGAAGCCAGATTGTCTGTTACGGGACCTCTCTCCTCTGCCTGGGTGCTGGGCCTAAATTTATGACAATGGACTGTTGCAGTGGTGGCTGACGTGAAGCCTGATTCTCTGCTATGACATGCAGACTGATTCTCTGCTGACATGAAGCCAGATCCTCTGTTACGGGACCTCTCTCCTCTGCCTGTGTGTGTGCTGGGCCTAAATATATGCCAATGGACTGTTGCAGTGGTGGCTGACGTGAAGCCTCATTCTCTGCTATGACATGCAGACTGATTCTCTGCTGACATGAAGCCAGATTCTCTGTTACGGGACCTCTCTCCTCTGCCTGTGTGTGTGCTGGGCCTAAATATATGCCAATGGACTGTTGCAGTGGTGGCTGACGTGAAGCCTCATTCTCTGCTATGACATGCAGACTAATTCTCTGCTGACATGAAGACAGATTCTCTGTTACGGGACCTCTCTCCTCTGCCTGTGTGTGTGCTGGGCCTAAATATATGCCAATGGACTGTTGCAGTGGTGGCTGACGTGAAGCCTCATTCTCTGCTATGACATGCAGACTAATTCTCTGCTGACATGAAGACAGATTCTCTGTTACGGGACCTCCCTCCTCTGCCTGGGTGCTGGGCCTAAATATATGCCAATGGACTGTTGCAGTGGTGGCTGACGTGAAGCCTCATTCTCTGCTATGACATGCAGACTAATTCTCTGCTGACATGAAGACAGATTCTCTGTTACGGGACCTCTCTCCTCTGCCTGGGTGCCGGGGCCTAAATATCTGAGAATAGACTGTTCCAGTGGTGGGTGACGGGAAGCCAGATTCTCTGCTATGGAACCTCTCTCCAATTGATTTTGGTTAATTTTTATTTATTTAATTTTTATTTTAATTCATTTCCCTATCCACATTTGTTTGCAGGGGATTTACCTACATGTTGCTGCCTTTTGCAGCCCTCTAGCTCTTTCCTGGGCTGTTTTACAGCCTTTTTAGTGCCGAAAAGTTCGGGTCCCCATTGACTTCAATGGGGTTCGGGTTCGGGACGAAGTTCGGATCGGGTTCGGATCCCGAACCCGAACATTTCCGGGATGTTCGGCCGAACTTCTCGAACCCGAACATCCAGGTGTTCGCTCAACTCTAGTCAACAGTTTCCTTGACTGAGTCCTGATTTCCCACATCCCCAGACCCTACCAACGTAATACCTTCAGAACCAGCGCAGCATAAGCTGGGAGATGCCCATGTGGTGTGCGGAGATCCTTCACTTGCCTCCTTGTCTCCCATTCCTGGAAGAAAGGTCGAAATCACCCCCCTACAGGAGAAAACCCATGGAGGAACCCTTTCTTTCCAGAGGCTTGCGAGATTAATCTTAATAAAGGTGTTCACCATGAACACCACAGGATTAACCATGCCCAACCCTCCTAGTCTCCTCATACTGTAAGTAACCTCCTTCTTGACAAGGTTCATTCTATTTCCCCATAACATCTGAAAGACCAGACTGTAGACCTGAGTCCAGAAAGGTTCTGGCAAGATGCACACGCTGCCCAGATATAACAGCAAAGGGATCAGGTAGGTTTTGATAATGTTCAACCTTTCCCTGAGGGTCAAAGACCAACCCTTCCACTGGTCCACCCTCTGAGCGGCAATCTTAAGCCTGCTATCCCAATTTTGATGGGGGGTAATCCCCCTGGCCAAATTTAATGCTAAGAACTTTTGTAGACTCCTGAGGCTCTGGAAGGCTGTCCAAGAGATCAAAACCATGATCTCCTACTCCCAGCTAGAGACTTTCACACTTATCCCTTTTGATCTTGGACCCATTTAACTCTGAGTAGTGTTCTACCTCTGACAGCACCCACTCTGCCTCCCTTCTCGAAGACACAAATATAGTTACTTCATCAGCATATGTCACCACCCTCAGTGTGGTCTCCAGAGCTGGCTGGTCCATCCTGACACCCGCCAACGACTCACGATCAACCCTTTTAAGGAAGGTATCAATCGCAAACACGTACAATAGCAGGCTCAAAGGCCAACCCTGCAAACCCCAGATTCCACCTTAAAAGGGCGGCCAATCCAACCGTTCACAAGAGGGGAACTCTCTCCCCCTGCATACAAGGTCTTAAGCCAATTGATAAGCCCCCCTGGAAGACCAGATCTCAGAAGGACAGACCAGAGGTAGTCAAGGCCAACACGATCAATTGCTTTTGCCTGATCAAAGGACAGCATGTAGCCCTTCCAGTGACCTGACCTGCCCTGCTCCATGGCCTCCCGAACACTGAGTACAGCACTAAAAGTACTGTGGCCTGGAACAGATCAATTCTTGGCCCCAAAAGGAGGTGCAAACTTCACCAACCGGTTAAATAGCATCTTTGCCAGAATCTTTCTGTCCACACCAAGGAGCGCTATGGGACCTCAATTCTCAATGTGGAATGGATCTTTACCCTTGATCAGGGATCAGGGACAACCTCCTCATTGACTTTGGTAGAGTACCTGAGGAGAGACACTCATTGAATACCTCAGTCAAGAGGGGAACTAAGTTGTCCTTAAAGGTCTTATAAAGCTCACAAGTAAAGCCATCCGAACCTGGCGATTTTTTTGGGAGCAAGCCCCTCAATCACCAGACTGACTTTCTCTTTCTGGATCATTTCAGTCAAAACGTCAAGAGAGGGTTCCTACTCATGGTTAAGGAATAGTTTCAGCCAGGAAAGCCGACATCATATCTCAATCAAGATCCCTCTTCGCCATGAGATGTGAGTAAAAGGATCTGACAACCTCCAAGATCCTTGATATGGACCCCGTACTATCAATCAGTTCTGACACAATCTTACTAATCACCGACATCCTGCAGTTTCTGTAAGGGTTGGGCGAGCGGTATTTCCCGTAATCCCTCTCAAAAACCAAAGATACATGTCTATCTATCTCATAAGCAAAGACTTCACTCTGGAGATCTCCTCTCGGCTACCCCCAGTCGAGACAAGATGTTCGAGTTTCCTCCTCAGGCCTTGAGCTGGAAGAAGAATCTCCCCACCCTTTTCTTGAACATTTCCCACCGCTAAGACTTACTGCTGCAGAGATCCAGCAATGATACCTGCCTGGCTCTGAACAAAATCCTCAAAGGACCATCTTATCTCCACTTCTTTCAAGAGCGACAAATTGATCCTTCAGTATCTTCTTCCCATCCGGGGGGTCTCTGTAACATTCAGAGAAAACAAAATTAAATGGTGGTCAGAGAACTCCACCTCCGCAACCTGTCTATTCTAGACCTACAAGTACCCCTATGATAGGTCCACCCTGCGTGGCCTGGGGTGTGCCTGATGTTGACATTCACCAGGCAAGCCTCACTAGCTATACTATTGAGCATGACGCTATCATAAGTCAGCTTGTCCCTGGAACTTCCCCTATCCTGCCGACTTGTAAAAAGATAGGGCTTGATCCTCATAAAGAGACACTTCCGGTCCCACTTGGACTGGGGACCATAGATGTTAATTAGACAAAGTTCTTGTCCTTTCATGAGGACATACAAGATCAGGCACCTCCCCATTTCTAATTCAATAACCCGTCGGCATTCTACCAATGCGGTAAAAAGGACTGCCACCCACTATACGGCTCGGCCACAAGAGACCAATAGGAGGCTCCGCTCCACCAGTCCCTTTTAGCTCTAAATATGGCTGACCAACCGCATTGGCAAAGGAATGCGGGCAGCGACTGAATGGGTGACCTAAGTAACCACACAAGTGACACGTAATCTCGGCACATGATGCAGCAAGGTGACCTATCTCCCCACACAGCAAGCACGTCTGCACAGTGCAGCTATCACTGAAGTGTATGGGGCTGTCACATCTTTGATTAGAAAATCTGGATGCTATCCCTTCCAAGGAAGGTTGCAGATGGTATGTGGGTAACCATGTTTCCTGAAAGCTTAGGTTTTACCATAAATGTCTAGGACCCAGACTAGATGCCATATTCATCCCTATTGTTTTTGGGGACCTCCACCACCTCCCCATATTGGTCAAGCACAGTCATGATGTCAATACATGAGAGTGATTCGTTACGGGTTAAAACGGTCACCCTCTTGATATTGTTCTGACGAGACACTGCCTGGACGGCAAAGTCTCGCCTGCTGGGCTCATTCCTTGCCACTTCATAATTGGACCAGAAGATCTCAAGCCGCTCAGGCCAAACAAAGCTGACCTCAAACTCAGGGGGGCCCCATGGTGATGTATCAAGGCGTAGATGTCAGTCCCCTTGAAGCCCATCTTTAGCAGGAGCTCAACCACGTCTGATCTTGAAGGACATGTATCACTGCCCCTCCACCTCAGATGGACCACATTCCTACAGAGACTACCTTGTCCAGCTGTTGGGAGAGACCATGTCCTCTCGGAAGGCTGAGAGGCCATGCCTCTCTATCCAGAAGGATAGATCAACCTCCCTACCCTCAACATTGATTGTTCTCTCTCCTCTCTTTAGAGCTTTCAGAATACACCACTGCAAAAAGCCATCCCCAGAGCCAGAGGAAAAGGAGGTCTCCCTATTACCCCTGCGCACAGAGGCTGCAAAAACCAGGGGTAACCAGACCAGGCCCCCTCCCCACTTACCAATAATCCTCCCACCCACATCCATATTCTCCATCACCTAACCACCCTCACTTATAATAGATACCGTACCCACCCATCTTTCCCTCCTACCACCATTCAATCCACCATCCAAACCCTCCAGACACATTTTTATTAACAAAAACATTTTCTCCTCCCACATTCTCCCATACATTCATTCCCTCACTTGTACTGGCTGAACCGGTGTGTTTTGGTGTAAAGTTTGGTTCCTCGGCATCACTAGGCCCCGGGTCCAAAGCTGCCTCCACAGGACAGGCCACCAGCCCCTTATGTATGGGCCAGTCAGCATGCTTACCCCGTTTAGAAGCAGCCCCAATCCCACTTTTACCATTGCCCTCTGCTTCATTAGTGCAATTCTTTACAAATTTTGGGCACCGTTGATCTTCTTTTTCATGGCGCCGCTCATCTGCACCAGCAGCTCCAATGCAAAACAAGGATTTTAGAACCAGTACTAGTCCTTTATTCTTTTTCTTATTCTCCATCGCAACCTGTCTTTCCGAATTTTCAGCCAGTGCCTTACCAGCTCCATCCCCATTACTACAAACAGAGATGGAGCTCACCGCCATGTTGGATACCTTGCTCTCCCCATTCTCCTGCAATGAGTCCACTGCAGGACATGGGCTGAGCTGAGAAGAGGGGCTAATACAGTGAACCAGCCCTGCGGCTGACCCAGGGGTCCCAGGAAGGGAGTGATTATATGAATACCACTTAAGGACCACAGGTTTATACCCCCTAGTGACCAGGCCATTTTTACAAATCAGCATTTCACAACATTAACGGTTTATTGCTCGGTCATGCAACTTGGCACCCAAATGAATTTTACCTCCTTTTCTTCTCACAAATACAGCTTTCTTTTGGTGGTATTTGATTGCTGCTGAGATTTTTTGTTTTTCTGATATTAATCAAAATAGACCGCAATTTTCTCAAAAAAGTGTATTTTTAACTTTCTCTGGTAAAATTGTTCAAATATAATTACATTTCTATACAAGTTTGTGTCAGAATTTATTGTGCTACATGTCTTTGATAAAAGAAAAATCCAATAAGTGTATATTTATTTGTTTGCACAAAAGTTATAGCGTTTACCAAACTATGGTACAAAAATGTGAATTTCCGCATTTTGAAGCAGCTCTGACTTTCTGAGCACCTGTCATGTTTCTTGAGGTGCTAGAATGCCAGGATAGTATAAATACCCCTCAAATGACCCCATTTTAGAAAGAAGACACACCCAAAGTATTCGCAGAGGGGCATGGTCAGTTCATGTATGATAAAAAAAATAATTCACAAGTTAGCGGAAAATGACACTTTCTGAGGAAAAAAAATAAATAATAAAGTTTCAATTTCTGCTAACTTAACTTCTGGCAAAAAAAATAAAAAATCTCCCACGGACTCACTATGCCCCTCAGTGAATACCTTGGGGGTGTCTACTTTCCGAAATGGGGTCATTTGTGGGTTGTGTTTACTGTTCTGGCATTTTGGGCAGGGCTAAATTGTGAGCAACCCTGTAAAGCCTAAAGGTACTCGTTGGACTTTGGGCCCCTTTGCGCACCTAGGCTGCAAAAAAGTCACACATGTGGTATCGCTGTACTCAGAGAAGTAGGGCAATGTGTTTTGGGGTGTATTTTTACATATACCCATGCTGGGTGAGAGAAATATCTCTGTAAATTGACAACTTTGTATAATTTTTTTTTAAAATTGTCATTTACAGAGGTATTTCTCACACACAGTATGGGTATATGTAAAAATACACCGCAAAACACATTGCCCTACTTCTTCTGAGGACGGCAATACCACATGAGTGACACTTTTTTACAGCCAAGATGCGCAAAGGGGCCGAAAGTCCAACGAGTACCTTTTAGGAGGGCATTTTTAGACATTTGGATTCCAGACTACTTCTCACGCTTTAGGGCCCCTAAAATGCCAGGGCAGTATAAATACCCCACAAGTGACCCCATTTTGGAAAGAAGACACCCCAAGGTATTCCGTGAGGGGCATGGCGAGTTCATAGAAGATTTTTTTGGGGCACAAGTTAACGGAAATTGATTTTTTCATTTTTCTTTCTCACAAAGTCTCCCTTTCCACTAACTTGTGACAAAAAGTTCAATCTTTCATGGACTCAATATGCCCCTCAGCGAATACCTTGGGGTGTCTTCTTTCCAAAATAGGGTCCTTTGTGGGGTGTTTGTACTGCCCTGGCATTTGAGGGTCTCCGCAATCATTACATGTATGGCCAGCATTAGGAGTTTCTGCTATTCTCCTTAGGCCTCATGCACACAACCATTGTTTGGGTCCGCATCCGAGCCGCCACTTTGGCTCCGTTCCGCGGCCCCGCTAAAAAAATATAACATGTCCTATTCTTGTCTGCGCTTTGCGGACAAGAATAGGCATTTATATTGCCGGCGCCCATTCCGTTCCGCAAATTGCGGAAGGCAACACGGGCGCCTTCCGTTTTTTGCAGATCTGCGATCTGCGGACCGCATAAAACGGCACGGTCGTGTGCATGAGGCCTTATATTGAGCATACGGGTAATAAGATTTTTTTTTTTTGTTCAGCCTCTGGGCTGAAAGAATAAATTAACGGCACAGATTTCTTCATTCACATCGATCAATGTGGATGAAAAAATCTCTGCCCAAAAATGTGCAAAAAAAAAAAAAAAGAGGGGAAAGGACATAGGAGTGCTTGCGAAGTAAAGCTGCGATCGCTAATAAAGATCCAAAAAGCTCAAAAGTGATCTTTATAGCGCCGCAGCGATTTTAGGCCTCTTTCACACTACCGTTTTTTTTCCGTTTTGCGGTCCGTTTTTTTGCGTTCCATATACGGTCCGTATACGGTCCATATACGGAACCATTCATTTCAATGGTTCCGCCAAAAAAACGGAATGTGTTCCGTATGCATTCAGTTTCCGTATTTCCGTTTTTCTGTTCAGTTGAAAGATAGAACATGTCCTATTATTGCCCGCAAATCACGGTCCGTGGCTCCATTCAAGTCAATGGGTCCGCAAAAAAAACTGAACACATACGGAAATGCATCCGTATGTCTTCCGTTTCCGTTTCGTTTATTCTGAACCTTCTATTGAAATTGTTATGCCCAGCCCAATTTTTTCTATGTAATTACTGTATACTGTATATGCCATACGGAAAAACGGAACGGGAACGGAACCACAACGGAAGCAAAGAAACGGAACAACGGATCCGTGAAAAACAGACCGCAAAACACTGAAATGGACATACTGTAGTGTGAAAGAGGCCTTACAGTGTTTTTGCAGTGATCCGAAAAAAAAAAAATTCTGTCACTGCGGTGGGGCGGACTGAACGCAAGTGTGCGCACAAGATCAGGCCTGATCAGGCGAACACTGCATTTTTTGTAGAGCCTAAGGTGACCCTAATGTACTCATATAGATCTGATTGCGATCAGTCTTGATCACTTACAGATACTATATAGCACTAGTGCTGATTAGCGACAGCGATGACGCTAATCAGCGACTAATCAGTGACTGCGGTGCGGTGGGCTGGGCGATAACTACCTAACAAGTAGCTAAGGCTACTTTCACACTAGCGTTGTTTTAATCCGGCGTTCAATTCCGACACTGGAACTGCCCGCCGGATCTGGAAAAACGTGTGAAAACGGATTATCTTTGAATCCTGATCAGGCTTTCGATCACAATGGAAAAATGCATTGGAAAAAACGGATCCGCCATTTATGGACTTTAACTTTTTTTTCACATTTTTCGGGTTTAACATGCAAAAGCCGGATCCGTTTTGACTGAACACACGGGGCCGGATCCGGCGTTAATACAAGTCAATGGGAAAAAAGCCTGATCAGGCGTTCAGTCAAAGTGTTCAGGCTTTTTGGCCGGAGGTAAAAATACTGCATGCTACGTTTTTCTGAAAAGCCTGATCAGTCAAAAAGACTGAACAGAAGACATCCTGATGCATCCTGAAGGACTGACTCTCCATTCAGAATGCATTAGGATAAAACTGATCAGTTCTTTTCCGGATTTGAGCCCCTAGGACGGAACTCAGCGCCGGAAAAGAAAAACGCTAGTGTGAAAGTAGCCTAAGTAACTGGCGGTGATAAGGGACCCTTAGGCCCCATTCACACGTCCGCAATTCTGTTCCGCATTTTGCGGAACGGAATTGCGGACCCATTCATTTCTATGGGGACAGACTTTGTCCCGTTCGAATCCGGAATTGCGGATCTGCACTTCCGGGTCCGCACTTCCGTTCCGCAAAAATATAGAACATGTCCTATTCTTGTCCGCAATTGTGGACAAGAAAAGGCATTTTCTATATAGTTCTGGCAATGTGCTGATCCGCAAAATGCGGAAAGCACATTGCCGGTGTCCGTGTTTTGCGGATCCGCGGATCCTCAAAACACATACGGACGTCTGAATGGAGCCTTACAGGGGGGTGATCAATGACAGGGGGGTGATCAGGGAGTCTATATGGGGTGGTCAGGGGTTAATAAGTGACAGGGGGGGTGTAGTGTAGTGCATGCGCGTGCGTTCACGCAAAATCTCGGGTCTCACGAGATGACGCCAATAGGTTAAATGACCACATTAGCAACACCTGAGGCAAGGGGTGTGGCCATTACCAGAAACAACACAGACGCCTATTGATCCACATCAAACCACGTGTTGCCAGACTCACCGATCTCCTGCCACCTGTCGCAGGAATGCCCGTGACACTGATTTTCAGTTGCACAAAATTTTTGCCAGCAAATTCTGCCAGCAGACATTGAGAAAGACATTGGGTCTTTGGACAGACATTCAGCTCTGAGGCATGTAAAACTGTGAATACAGCTCTGGTTCTGGGGTACTCTAAAGTCCGACTCATACCCCAGAACCAAAGCTGTATTCACAATTTTTTTTCTCAATGTCTGCTGGCAGAATTTGCTGTGAATGAGGCATAACTCAGAATCAGTGCAAGATAATTAATTCAATACATTTATAAAGTTACTCAATTGATCTCTTTGTTTGCAAGGAGCTGAGACATTGTTGCAATAATTTTCAAAAAGTAATGACCTTTTCGATATGATGACTCTATTGACGTAAGGTTTATGTCCACCCCAGCTATGAACCACGGAGGACCATAACTTCATCCACTGCAGGTGATGAATGGCATGAATGATACACACTGTTGCAGTTCATGCTTCAAATAAAAGATTGAGTTGAGGGTGGAGGGGCACTAATTATCATATTTATTTAAACACATCTTACTAATTGTGCAATGAACTTTCCAACTTTCAAATGCAACTTTTTTTGCTTTTTTTCTAATAATTATTTTTTTAGATCTCTGCTTTCTGATGGTGATTGAAACATTATTGTTTACCTAACGAGACAGAATGACAGCACAGAACGAATACTGTATTTCTTTACACAACCCTGTGTAAATAACCTGGACTCAAGATTGACACATTTTACCTGCAGTGATACATTGTAGTAGGCACAGGAGATCTGTGCTGCCGATGATACATTTAGCTCACAGAGGATTGTCTAGACTGATTAAGCACAATTTGGTTGGAACGGAAGAAGAACTAGGTCTGGCTTTAAACAAGAATGTTCTCATTCACTGACAACAAGCAGAGATACTAAAAATGGCCAGTAATTGAAAGAAAAAAACAACACTAAACAATCCCATTAAACAATCACTTAATCTTTAATAATTAGAAAGTGATGAATGATTTGCAGTCCTGATGGGCATGACAGCACCAATGAATTGTTATGGCATATGAATCTACTGCCTGGCGCCACGCTGTGCAGACAAGCATGTGCCCTGCACGCAGTGGGCAACCCACTAGGTTTCTGCATGAGGGTTCCAGGACTGGACATGTAGGGGACAGAGTGCATGGCTCACCGGAATAGAGGAACAACTGACGCTATGGAGTAACAAGAAACGTAGGTCTGCTCTGTAGCACTCGGAGATTGTTGACATCTGCTGAGGTTGAAGCGCTCAGTAAGCAGGAAATGGGGTGTCACTTTGAGTGGTAGTCTACCATTACCCTGGCATCCTAATGAAGTGTCTGCAGTACGCAGTGCTACGGGATGGCATCTTAACGCACGGATAAGCAAAAGCACTTTCCTCCTTGTCACTGTCATCCATCTGCTTGCACCCTACTGCAGCCAATGGGATGGAACCATGCTACAATGTGCTATAAGCCATTTAGAGTTGCATATTGCATAATCAGTGCCATTAAATATGTTAAAAAATGACTATTATTGGTTATTTCCCTCTGTCTCCGACACCTGGAGTTTGATACATTAGCGCCCAAGTTTTCCGAGAGCAGATTCACTTATTAATGTTATCTATGCAAAGCATTGCAAGATTAAGCTAAGCATCTCAGTATAAAGAACAGTATTCACTGAGCACACACAGGCTGCTTAATGTGTCTAGTTCATTTATCAATTTACAATGCAAAATCTTTAATACAAAGGTTATTTCGAGCCGCGGACGAGATCAACGTTAAGAGAACAAATTTGTTTCCTTTTTATAATTCTCTGTATTTTATTTAAGTGCAACAGTGTTGAGCCTGTCTATCTATCTGTCTATCTATCTACACATACAGTGCATATAAAAAAAAAAGTCTACACACTGCTGTTAAAATGTCAGGTTTCTGTGCTGTAAAAAAATGAGACAAAGATAAATCATTTCAGAACTTTTTCCACCTTTAATGTGATCTATAAACTGTACAACTCATTTGAAAAACAAACTGAAATCTTTTAGGTGGAGGGAAGAAAACATTGGTTTGCTTAAGTGTGCACACCCTCTTATAACTGGGGATGTAGCTGTGTTCAGAATTAAGCAATCACATTCCAAATCCTGTTACATAGGAGTCAGCATACACCGGCCCTCATTTAAAGTGCCTTTGATTAACCCCAAATAAAGTTCAGCTGCTCTAGTTGGTCTTTCCTGAAATTTTCTTAGTCGCATCCCACAGCAAAAGCCATGGTCCACAGAGAGCTTCCAAAGCATCAGAGGGATCTCATTGTTAGAAGGTGTCAGTCAGGAGAAGGGGACAAAAGAATTTCCAAGGCATTAGATCTACCATGGAACACAGTGAAGACAGTCATCATCAAGTGGAGAAAATATGGCACAACAGTGACATTACCAAGAACTGGACGTCCCTCCAAAATTTATGAAAAGACGAGATGAAAACTGGTTTGGGAGACGACCAAGAGGCCTACAGCAACATTAAAGGAGCTGCAGGAATATCTGGCAAGTACTGGCTGTTTGGTACATGTGACAACAATCTCCCGTATTCTTCATATGTCTGGGCTATGGGGTAGATGGCAAGACGAAAGCCTTTTCTTACAAAGAAAAACATCCAAGCCAGGCTACATTTTGCAAAAACACATCTGAAGTCTCCCAAAAGCATGTGGGAAAAGGTGTTATGGTTGAACTTTTTGGCCTTAATTCCAAAAGATAAGTTTGGCCCCAAAACAACACTGCACATCACCAAAAGAACACCATTCCCACAGTGAAGCATGGTGGTGGCAACATCATGTCAAGGGGCTGTTAGTTAATCTAGAGGGAATTATGAACAGTTCCAAATACCAGTCAATATTGGCACAAAACCTTCAGGCTTCTGCTAGAAAGCTGAACATGAAGAGGAACTTCATCTTTCAGCATGACAACGACCCAAAGCATACATCCAAATCAACAAAGGAACGGCTTCACCAGAAGAAGATTAAAGTTTTGGAATGGCCCAGCCAGAGCCCAGACCTGAATCCGATTGAAAATCTGTGGGGTGATCTGAAGAGGGCCGTGCACAGGAGATGCCCTCGCAATCTGACAATTTGAAGTGTTTTTGCAAAGAAGAGTGGGCAAATCTTGCCAAGTCAAAATGTGCCATGCTGATAGACTCATACCCAGAAAGAAATCAAAAGGTGCTTCAACAAAGTATTAGTTTAAGGGTGTGCACACTTATGCAACCATATTATATTATTTTTATATTTTTCCTATATTTTTTTTTATGTGATAATTATCATACATTGTGATAATATAAATATTTATTAGTATATATAAATAGGTATATTTAGGTCATCAGTAGCTGATCGGTGGGTGTCTGACCTGGGACCCCCGCAGATCAGCTGTTTGAGAAAGCCTCCTCACTGCTTACCAAGCACAGTGCTGTACATTGTATGACAGCTTAGCCCCATTTACTTAAATAGGACTGAGCTGCGTCTAGACCATGTGACTGATGAACGTGACATCCTTGGCTTAGGGTAAGTTGTGAGAAGGTTGCAGCACTCACCAGATCACCTCAGCCTCCTCAAACAGCAGATTGGCAGGGGTCCTGAGTGTCAGACCCCCACTGATCAGATGCTGATAATCTATCCTGAATATAGGTGGTCTTTATAAAACAGCCAGAAAATCCCTTCAATGTCTTAGTTGGGTTCCTTGGCCACACAAGAGGAAATGATCCTGACGTCCCCCTTCCATCTCTACAGAACCTGCCTATATCTACTTTAATTACATCAAAAGATTGGGCTGGCCTAACATATTACTGTAGATGTACCTGCCAATTCCTGCAGGAACCGACATGTGACAACTATGTAACCTGTATGGGGGCCTCCCAAATCTCCCTAGATTACAGAATGATGGTCGGGGATATGAGGATCGGACACTTGGATTTTTCCCCTTCTTGGACATCTGTAGGTTTTGCCAGCAGCTATGTAATGTATATGGCCAGTCTCGGTTATTGTACACACAGCACTTTTAATCAATCAGAAATAGACCCAACCCATAAGAAATAGACCCCAGCTTTAAGTGATTGGCAGAAAAGTCAGAATGAGGTTGTCTTCTGCTGGACCTTTAGTGCTCATTAAGTGTAGTAGAGTTTGTGTCCACCTTAGCATTCTCTGGTGGGACCCTATGACCCAACTGGGGACTTGTGGAGTTTTGTTTTCTCTGGTACTTTCCCACAGTTCATGGATGTTCTCAATCTCATATAGTGTTGCTGATTTTCCATGATATGTGTGGTTATTTCGTAAGTTCAAGTTCTAATTTTACTTTAGTTTTTGACCTTGTCTGGGCATTCTTGATCAGTATAATTGCAATCCTACACCGTTGTAGATCTATTTTGACTGCTGTCGCAATCAACCAGGTCAGACTATCAACTGGCCAACTGTACCCATCTTAATCACCTCATGGAATTTACAGTATCAAACAATGTACTTATTTCTGTTAAAAGTCATGAGTATAACTCAATGGGGTCATAACTGGTCAGGAGACATCTCCAAAGGATCTAAAAATAAAAAAAAGACAAAAGGTTTATTCATTGTATCAAGAACTATCAACAACTAACAACATTTCATTGTATTGTACATTGTATTACATTGTATTGTACAGTGACAATAAAGGCATCTTATCTGAACCCTCCATAATGTTCTTCCATCTTCTTACACCAATTTCTACACTTTAGAGATGGAACGTCATCTAGATCCTCCAGATCTTATTTCATCCCCAATAAAAAGAATCAATTTACATTCCACCATCCAAACAGAAAATAATAAAACCGTAGACAGCGCTTATCAAGCCATGAAACGCTGTCCTGTCCTTATGTCTCTGTGATAAAACAGTTTCCAATGCTCAAAAGACTAATCGAAGCATAAAAGACGCCATGATAGTTTACACATGAATAACTTAACTTTATCTGGGAGACACTATCCCTGCAAGGTCAAGCAAAAAAGCGTATAAACACCTACGAAATAATGCGTTTTCTCGTTCTTATCCATTTTTCCATTGGGCGACAGGGAAACAGAACCTCGTAAACTGCTGTAGTGCAGGAAGGCAAAGGTGCATGAGAGGTAGGGGGTGGGGGGATATCATATTAGGCTTTTTAGTGCATCAGTTCGCAATATTTTCTCCAGTCTTAAAAGAGCAAAGTGTGGCAAAAAAGCCCAAGCTCAGCAACTTTATGTAGCCGAATGGCGGAATGTGACTGCGTGATTTATAATGAGAAAAGGTATCTGCAACACACAATTTTCTACCTAGCTGCAAATAATAATTCATAGTGATGTCCCTTGCAGATAAAAGACCTTTTGTGTGTTAGGCCTATGAGGTAAAGTGATCATGATAAATGTCAGACCAACGCAGGTAACGGCTTTACAAACCATTAAGATTAGCTGGGCCTTTCTTCAATGATAACGCTGGCCAAGCTCTGACTGTATGTGGTAATAATATTGCAGTGCTGATAAATGCCAGAGCCGGTGGAGGTGTTTATCATCGCCGGTTCAGGAGTGCTGACTAAAGCTGCCACAAGTTGACCGTTACTGTTTCTTTTTTTCCCATTATTTTCTTGTTATACAATAGATTAGAAAGAAACCGCTACACAATGATCGCTGAGCGCAAGCCGTTGGTTTATTGTAGGGTACCTGCACCTCCTAACACCTCCAGATACCTAATGGAAACACGTCAGAAGATGGTATTGAAGGTGTCCCTCAAAAATTGCTTGAATGAAGTAACTCGTGCCCTCTAGATAGAGAGCACCATGTCCTATCTTTACTTGAAGACCAACTAAATTGTTGGTAGTTCATTCAATGAGGGGATATGAAAAATATAGGGTTCCACTCTATGTCCAGATAGTTGAGGTTAGTCTTGAGCGACTTTGATCTGAATTTCCGGGAAAATTCGATTCGTAGCTTTGTGGTAGCGAATCGATTTTTCCCTGAAATGTTATAAAAAAATAAATAAATCATACTTGCCTCATCGATCACGCTGGCGGACATGATGATGTTATTACGGGCCGCGTGAGATTTCGCGCCAGATCTTTAATCAAGATGGAGTTCGCTAGCCCGTCGCGTGCAAATGGATTAAGTAAGTATGATGTTTTTTTTTAAACATTTTTTTCAACAGTTTTTACTGTCAAATGTGGCGAGCAGCTATGAACGTGGTATCTGAGGGGTACAATGACGGGGGGCAGAACAATCGCCGCTCCCTGTCATTGCACCCACTACTTACAAAGAAAGTAGTGCTTAGTAATTCATCACTAAGCAAATTTTTTTGTAAAATTAGGTGGCGAAGCAGCTAAATCACATTTTTTTAAACTTTGCTTATCTCTAGTGGAGAAGCAAAAGTGGAGTAGACTTTGTCCAAAACACAAGTACGAAATTACCACTGCACCCTCCAAGTTATGATGCAATCACAAGTTCATTTTTGTTTCAAAGTAAGGGCTCTTTCACACTTGCGTTGTTCTTTTCTTCCGGCATAGAGTTCCGTCGTCGGGGCTCTATGCCGGAAGAATCCTGATCAGTTTTATCCTAATGCATTCTGAATAGAGTGAAATCCGTTCAGGATGCATCAGGATGTCTTCAGTTCAGGACAGGAACGTTTTTTGGCCGGAGAAAATACCGCAGCATGCTCCGCTTTTTGCTCCAGCCAAAAATTCTGAACACTTGCCGCAAGGCCGGATCCGGAATTAATGCCCATTGAAAGGCATTAATCCGGATCCGGCCTTAAGCTACACGTCGTTTCGGCGCATTACCGGATCCGACGTTTAGCCTTTTCTGAATGGTTACCATGGCTGCCGGGACGCTAAAGTCCTGTTTGCCATGGTAAAGTGTAGTGGGGAGCGGGGGAGCAGCTTACTTACTGTCCGTGCGGCTCCCGGGGCGCTCCAGAGTGACGTCAGGGCGCCCCACACGCATGGATGACGTGATCGCATGGTTCACGTCATCCATGCGCGTGGGGCGCTCTGACGTCATTCTGGAGCGCCCCGGGAGCCGCACGGACGGTAAGTATACTGCTCCCCCGCTCCCCACTACTACTATGGCAACCAGGACTTTAATAGCGTCCTGGCTGCCATAGTAACACTGAACGCATTTTGAAGACTGATCCGTCTTCAAATGCTTTCAGTTCACTTGTGTTTTTCCGGATTCGGTGTGTAATTCCGGCAAGTGGAGTACACGCCGGATCCGGACAACGCAAGTGTGAAAGAGGCCTAAATTCCAAAATTAATCCACAAGGCAATAATAGGTACCGGAGGAAATGTGACAAATTTCTAACGTTTCGGTCAACTTGTGGAACTTGGTCACAAAGTCACTGAAAATTGACAACTTTTTGCAGTTTTCTGTCTCTTTAATCCACTAACAGCAAGCAGACATCTTGAAAAACGGATGAATTGATACACAAAGCATATTAGACATTAGAGATGTTTTTGCCTCATTATCGCCGTACTGCATTTCTCATAACTCTTTTCTCTGTTAGGCTACATTTACAAGAAAGAGAAAAAAGGCCATAAAAAACGGGCCATAAAAAATGGCAATTTTTCGACCATTTTTGCATCCATTTTTTAATGGGCATTTTGCATCCGTTTTTGATGGCTGTTAAAAACTAATTGCTTTCTTAGCTTTCTTTTTTTTTAAATCCCAACCCCTGCAGTACCCTCAGTATACCTAATGTCCCCCATAGTGCCCCCAGTATAAAGAATGGCCCCTTTTGTGCCCCCCTGAGTATAAAGATTGACCCCCTCTGTGCCCCTCAGCATAAAAATTGACCCCATCTGTGCCCCAGTATAAAGAATAACTCTCCTTGTGCCCCAAGTGTAAAGAATGACCCTCTCTGTGTCACCCAATATAAAACATGCTTCCCAGTATAAAGAACAGCCCCCTTGGTGCCCCCAGTACAAATAATTTACCCCTGTTGTGCCCTTTTTTTTTTTTTTAAATACAGTGTACCTATTTTTAATGGCCTTTAGACAGGTGCACTCCAGCACCCCTAGACAGCTGTCCGAAACAGTCCCATTGATTTCAACGGGGTCCTTCTGGCCATAAAAACAGCCCCAAAATAGCATAGACTATTCCTCTAATAGTACAGATATGTGTATTTTAAGGAAATGACCCTCCAGATCGTTTAGGTCCATCAGAAGGGAGGATGAGAGTTGTGAGTTTTATTCTGCTGTATATTATTTGCATCAGACTAAATACCTTTTGTATTGTGTCTGTGCTGATTACTCTCTCTCCTGTCACTGGTCCCTGGAGCAATCTGGATCCATGACAGATACGCGGGTATTCAGTGACATAACAGACACCAACACAGTCCCGGGAATTTCCTTTGCATGACTTATTTTCATGTCTAATTAATACAGATTATAGAGTGGAAACAAATAATGAACGTGGCCCATCATATAGATCTAATGACAGATGCAGAGTCAGTGGTATCACCGCGCACGTGGCCCCCCAACCGCTCAACAATTCCCAAATAATCTGATAAAATGTAACAAGATCTGCTTATTATTAACTGGACTGGCTGTGGATGTTATACATAGTGCCAGACTTGGGTACCATCCGGAGACTTTCATACCATTATGCCGTAGGAGCGAGTAGATAGATCTTCCATATTCTTTCTGCTCAGTGTCTCCCCCTGCTGACAATAGAAGTGGGAAGGAAGTGACAACCGTGCTGAACACATTTTCGATTTAGAAACGGGGTTGTCAATTTTCAAGCTCATTCAGCAACTGTGCAATATATGTGTAATATACTGCCCCCTATAGAAACAACTGGATGTAGAAAGTGAGGATTTTCTTGAAAAAGCAATATGTGGACAGGGTAGATGGGGTACAATTAGCTCTGTTCAGTTTAGTGGGTTTTAGAGGCAAGCACGTGGATTTTTGCAAATTTTTTTGCAAGCCCTATTTAAATGAATGGGACATCCAGAGATAGTAACCATCTAAAGGGGTTATGTCATCTTAAACATTGGTGGCATATCGCTAGAATATGCCACCAAGGCCAGATAGGTGCGGGTTCCATAGGTGGCATATCCAGAACGAGCCCCCAAAAGTAAAGGGTGCGTTGTGCATGCACAGCATGCTCTCCATTAATTTTTATGGGAGTTCCGAAAATAGCCTGCAGTCCCATAGAAATGAATGGTGGGCAACTGCATATATGCGTCTGCTCTCTGCTCACTTTGCATTTCCCGTTCTGGAGATAGTTCCCTCTGGGATTAAAGCCTGCAGAATTGCGAATGCAGCTCTGGTTATAATACAGAATTTAATTCACAATCATTACAAGGTGCATAATGCAATGTATTTACAAAACGACTTCACCAGCAGAATAGTGAGTGCAGCTCTGCAGTATAATACAGGATGTAACTCAGGATCAGTACAGGATAAGTAATGTAATGTATGTACACAGTGACTGCACCAGCAGAATAGGGAGTGCAGCTCTGAAGTATAATACAGGATGTAACTCAGGATCAGTACAGGATAAGTAATGTATGTACACAGTGACTGCACCAGCAGAATAGTGAGTGCAGCTCTGGAGTATAATACAGGATGTAACTCAGGATCAGTACAAGATAAGTAATGTAATGTACACAGTGACTGCACCAGCAGAATAGTGAGTGCAGCTCTGGAGTATAATACAGGATGTAACTCAGGATCAGTATGGGATAAGTTATGTAATGTATGTACACAGTGACTGCACCAGCAGAATAGTGAGTGCAGCTCTGGAGTATAATACAGGATGTAACTCAGGATCAGTACAAGATAGGTAATGTAATGTATGTACACAGTGACTCCACCAGCAGAATAGTGAGTACAGCTCTGGAGTATAATACAGGATGTAACTCAGGATCAGTACAAGATAGGTAATGTAATGTATGTACACAGTGACTGCACCAGCAGAATAGTGAGTACAGCTCTGGAGTATAATATAGGATGTAACTCAGGATCAGTACAGGATAAGTAATGTATGTACACAGTGACTGCACCAGCAGAATAGTGAGTACAGCTCTGGAGTATAATACAGGATGTAACTCAGGATCAGTACAAGATAGGTAATGTAATGTATGTACACAGTGAGTCTATCAACAGAATAATGAATACAACTCTGGAGTATAATACAAGATATAATGCAGTCTATGAACTTAACTTTTTATTTATATTAATTCTATATGTAAACAAACTGCTGTTACCCACACTTTCACAAACGCCGTTTATTTTCATTCACAAGGTAGTTAGACAGGAAAAAAAAAAAAAAAAGCACATACACACCTCTAAAGCATATGTTGCCAGGCTGTATTCCTATGGATAGGTACGTCCCTGGGTGTCAAGCCTCCTGCCTGAGGGGTGATTTTACGGCACATTAAAAAATCGTATCAGATTTATGAAGTCATTGTTGCACGCAGGTTCTGGCAGTCAAGTCTCACAGTGGGTTCTTGGAGAATGATTTATACTGTGTCAGTGCCAACATGGAAGGTGTCTTGTTTAATGGTTAACCGCCAACCCTCGCTGTTCTGTGGATGATGCATAGATCTGATTGTCATTAGCAGGGGATATTTGGCAAAATTCTGGCAACGGCAACGTTTTGGTGCAGTAAATATAGATACAAGGACATGTGAAGAGCAAACTTAAGCAAGTGATGTTGTTTCTGTTTGGGGAGTACGGCTTAATTGCTGCTCTTAATGTCCTATTAAGTGACTGAGTAAATTCCAGCTGTGAGCCTGTGATAAATCATTTTATGTTCAGCAACAGGGACCTTCAATGCAAAAGGAAGAGATTCGATACTCTTTTCTTAGAAAACTAAAGGCTTTCTTGAAATTAATAAATGATATGCATAATTTGTGTCCACACTAATACATAGGACGACAAGTACACGAGCACTTCCAGGAGACTTGCATATTTTGGGGTCTTGCAAAGGTTATGTATCCATTATATTCTCTATTGCATCTGTTTATATACATTGTATCCAATATATTAATTATAGTTTCCATATATCAAAAATATTGACCTGGTCTATGATAATCCCGAAAGTCTGACACTGTGCCATTTGTTTCAAGCACACAAGTACAAAATAATCCAGAATCCCTCAAGATCAGACGCTTTATGGGATTCTCCACCAATATTTACTTAAAGGGGTCTTCCTATCTCAGACAATGGGGGCATATCGCTAGGGACCCGCACCTACAGAAATCCTTCTGTCCTATGTGGGCAGCCTGGTTTGATCCTTGCTATGGGACCCTTACTTGTCTATGTACGCCACCGACTGCCGGATGCAGAACCAGCACAATAGGGCAGCTAGTAGTTAATATAAGCAGACCAGAACACTGGGGGAGACTGGAGTGGATCCTCACACTGTCCCCAGCAAACTTAGAAGTTAATTTGTGCGAAGCTCTAAAACTCAGTTACCCTTTGAAGGGGTTTAAAGGGCTTTTTACTATTGATTACCTATCCTCAGGATAGGTCATCAATATCAGATCAGCGGGGTTCCGACTCCCAGCAGCCCCGCCGATCAGCTCATAGGAGCACTGCCTTCTCTGCTCTGTTTACCTGCTCGCCGCAGCAACTGTAGTGATAAGCAGGTACAATTACAAGTATGGCTTCCCCATTCACTGCAATGGGACAGCTCTCTAGTATTCACTTGAACAGAGAATTGGGACGCCATACTTGTAATTATACCTGCTTATCACTACAGTTGCTGTGGCGAGCAGGTAAACAGAGCAGAGAAAGTAGCACTTGTATGAGCACTGCCTTCTCTCAAACAGCTTGCAGTGCTGGGGTTTTGGGTTCAAATCCGACCAAGGACAATATCTGCATGGAGTTTGTATGTTCTCCCCGTGTTTGCGTGGATTTCCTCTGGGTTCTCCGGTTTCCTCCCACAAATGTCCAAAGACATACTGAGAGCAAACTTAGATTGTGAGCCCCATTGGGGGACAGTGTGTTGCTAATGTCTGTAAAGTGCTGCGGAATATAGTAGCGCTATATAAGTGTGTGAAATAAATAAGAATAAACAGCTGATCGGTTGGGGTGCTGGGAGTCAGACCCCCGCTGATCTGATATACATGACCTGTCCTGAGGATAGGTCATCAATAGTAAAAAGTGGACAACCCTTTTAAGCTAGATATCCAAGACTGACTGACAGGAGTCACCCCAGGCCATTCCAAATCTGTTTTACTGCATTTTTATATTTACTAAAAATTCACACTCACATTGGAGTGGAGCGCCTCTTTAAAGTGAACCTCCAAACTGTCTCCAATCGTACAGACGTGTGAATAGTTGTCATTATACGGGTGTGGGAAGTGACCCCTATAATGAGGGGGGCCTGGAAGCATCTTCTGCCTTGTATCAGTGGGGTATTGAAGAGATGAATGTTGTCTTTTTTATTTCAAAACAATTGTTGTTTTTATTATATTTATTTTTATGTTTTTATTATTATAATTGTTTTTTAAAAACAGATAGCCCCTTTAAAGGGCTTGTCTGGGATTTAAAGGTAGATGACCTATCCTTAGGACAGGTCTTCAGTTGTGTTGAGAAAACTTGTGTTTTCAAGTTTGGCGTACAAGGTTCGGGTTATCTAAGTATTCCAGTATGGATTCCGCTACCACAGACTATAACTTATGTGTGGCAGGCGCAGCACTATGAAGTGCCTTTTGCGCTGTGGCATTAGAATAATTTTGATATCTCATTCTCTGACTTTTTAGTCTAACCAGACTGTCTATTACTCTGTAATTCCTCTAGCACTGTTCTCTGGAAACAGTAGGTTTCAAGAGCACAGCAAATGCTTGAAATAACTTCTTTATTAACTTCAACTTTTCTTCATATCACACTGCCACCTCCGCAGCAGATAGTCCATGTACATAACACGTGTTGAAAAGATATCACAAAATGGCGGTATGCATAAGATGGTGGTTCAACTGTTCAATCTTTTCATTCAACATAAAATGGTGGATATATTTCTCTTGAGTATCTGTACTCTCACTTTAGTTATTTAAGCACTTTATGATCTCTCTGACAGGTACAGACGTGGACAAAATTGTTGGTACCCTTTGGTCAATGAAAGAAAAAGTCACAATGGTCACAGAAATAACTTTAATCTGACAAAAGTAATAATAAATTAAAATTCTATAAATGTTAACCAATGAAAGTCAGACATTGTTTTTCAACCATGCTTCAACAGAATTATGTAAAAAAATAAACTCATGAAACAGGCATGGACAAAAATGATGGTACCCCTAACTTAATATTTTGTTGCGCAACCTTTTGAGGCAATCACTGCAATCAAACGCTTCCTGTAACTGTCAATGAGACATCTGCACCTCTCAGCAGGTATTTTGGCCCACTCCTCATGAGCAAACTGCTCCAGTTGTGTCCGGTTTGAAGGGTGCCTTTTCCAGACTGCATGTTTCAGCTCCTTCCAAAGATGCTCAATAGGATTGAGGTCAGGGCTCATAGAAGGCCACTTTAGAATAGTCCAATTTTTTCCTCTTAGCCATTCTTGGGTGTTTTTAGCGGTGTGTTTTGGGTCATTGTCCTGTTGCAAGACCCATGACCTGCGACTGAGACCAAGCTTTCTGACACTGGCTAGTACATTTCTCTCTAGAATTCCTTGATAGTCTTGAGATTTCATTGTACCCTGCACAGATTCAAGACACCCTGTGCCAGACGCAGCAAAGCAGCCCCAGAACATAACAGAGCCTCCTCCATGTTTCACAGTAGGGACAGTGTTCTTTTCTTGATATGCTTCATTTTTTCGTCTGTGAACATACAGCTGATGTGCCTTGGCAAAAACTTCGATTTTTGTCTCATCTGTCCACAGGACATTCTCCCAGAAGCTTTGTGGCTTGTCAACATGTAGTTTGGCATATTCCAGTCTTGCTTTTTTATGATTCGTTTTCAACAATGGTGTCCTCCTTGGTCGTCTCCCATGTAGTCCACTTTGGCTCAAACAACGACGGATGGTGCGATCTGACACTGATGTTCCTTGAGCATGAAGTTCACCTTGAATCTCTTTAGAAGTCTTTCTAGGCTCTTTTGTTACCATTCGGATTATCCGTCTCTTAGATTTGTCATCAATTTTCCTCCTGCGGCCACGTCCAGGGAGGTTGGCTACAGTCCCATGGATCTTAAACTTATGAATAATATGTGCAACTGTACTCACAGGAACATCTAGTTGCTTGGAGATGGTCTTATAGCCTTTACCTTTAACATGCTTGTCTATAATTTTCTTTCTGATCTCTTGAGACAGCTCTTTCCTTTGCTTCCTCTGGTCCATGTCGAGTGTGGTACACACCATATCACCAAACAACACAGTGATTACCTGGAGCCATATATATAGGCCCAATGGCTGATTACAAGGTTGTAGACACCTGTGATGCTAATTAGTGGACACACCTTGAATTAACATGTCCCTTTGGTCACATTATGTTCTGTGTTTTCTAGGGGTACCATCATTTTTGTCCATGCCTGTTTCATGAGTTTATTTTTTTACATAATTCTGTTGAAGCATGGTTGAAAAACAATGTCTGACTTTCATTGGTTAACATTTATAGAATTTTAATTTATTATTACTTTTGTCAGATTAAAGTTATTTCTGTGACCATTGTGACTTTTTCTTTCATTGACCAAAGGGTACCAACAATTTTGTCCACGTCTGTATATTTGAGGTCTAACTAATAGTTCACTTGCTGAATTTGGTCGCAATTTGCAATATGAAGTTAGCAGTAACTATTTGCAGATTGGTTGAGTATGATCTGGTATTGTTGTATGCAATTTGTATTGCAATATGTTTGTATGGTATCTGTAGTAGTTCACAGTTTGCAACTGTAGCTTGCAATTTGTATTTGTACTTTGCAATTGGTGGAACTGTAAGTAAACACAAATATAACTGGTTCAGTATACAGTTCTAATCACTATATTAACAATAAGAACATTATATAACTGTTTTAAATGCCTATTTTGGCCTCTTGCTTCCATAAAACACAGCTCTTAGTGGAATATGTGTCTGTTGAGCTTCTCTCTCCTGTGAATGATGATTCCAGCAGCTCCTGCTAGGGGAATTTCCCACACAAGCTGTGTGTGAGGCTGGCTGTAATTGGTAAAAACTCCTGCTGTGTGTGAGGCTAGCTAGGATTGGTCAATACTCCTGCCCAGCAACAACAGTTTAAAGCCGAATGCACACGGCCGTGTGCATTTGGCCTAACTCTATGCTTTCTGTTGTTTCTGCTGTGTCATTGAGCTAACCTCACATTCATATAATGAATCTTAAAGGCATATTATATTTTCTGCTTCTGTGAACACAATATATAACAGTTATATGACATCCAAACATGAAGTCACTAACTCTGCTTTTGTCTTTAACACACAAACATAGGAACTCTATTAAGGTTATTGGCAGATCTAGCTGTATAAACATATCTAATATATAAAGCAGAGTGTATGTGTGTGGGTATGTCTGTTAAAGGAATCCGTACCGTCGCATTTACAATCACAAAATTTGGCACACAGTTACATCAGCTGTCTTGGAAGGTTTTAGACCCGGTCTCCGCTCTCTAGCATGTACCGTTCCTGAGATATTCCCAAAAAATCCATTAGCCAATAGAAGCCTGGTCACATGACCCTTATCAGCCAATTGAAGCTCGCAGGTCCTCCAGCCTCCACATACACAGTTTTACTCCAGGTTTCTATTACAACCCAGCCATTTTTCATTACTGCTGTAGAAGAGCTTTAAAGGAAATCTGTCACAAGGATAATTGCTATTGCAGTGAAGATATGGCCTAATAGCACTAAGTACCTTATTTCAAGATGTGCCTTTGTTCCAGCAATCGATGTTTTTATCCTCTGAAAATCCAGTTTATTTGGTATGCAAATGAGCCAGTAAGGTGCCCAGAGGGGTGTCACTCTTGCAGGAAGGAGCCCAGACACACCCCCTGCCACAATGTGTTCAGCCTCAAAAGACTTAAAACCCCACCCCCAAGTCCTGCTAATCCACGCCCCTGACCTCATTACGCCACACCCCCCACTCCTGAACCGACAGGGATTGAAAAAATGAAGGTAAAAATCAACGTCTCTCAGCCGCAGAGGTGGGAGGGAGGGTGACTTTCTCCCTGCAGCTCACACTCAGACAGTATAGTTCTGCTGTCTTAGAGTGAGCTGTTCAAAAGGACATGCCCCTCATCCAATAAAGGCCACTGTTAAGGGGGCCGGCTCCTGTGTAGGTCACTGTGAAGGGATGGTATGCTCTGAAAGTCACTGTTAAAGGGGAAGGCTGCTGTAAAGGTCAACATTAAAGGGGTTGTCCAAGTTATATTTATTGATGACCTATCCTCAGGTCCGCCTCCTCTTCACTGTTTACCTTCTCGCCGTCGCCTCTGCAGTGGTGAGCAGGTGTAATTACAGCCAAGCTGTCCCATTCATTTCAATGTATAGGAGCGATCCGTACCATTGAAATCAATCGGACGGCTTGGGTGTAATTACACCTGCTGATGCAATGGCGAGAAGGTAAACAGTGAAAAGGAGGCGGCGCTGGCACGGCGCGTGCCTTCTCTTCAAACAGCTGATCGACAAGGGTGCCAAAAGGACAGGTATAGGTATTGTATGGCATTTTTCAGCACTTTTGAGTTTTATTGTAGATTTTTTTTCCCTGAATGTCTATAGAAAATATGAAATGCAGGACACGTGTTTTTTTTAGCTAGTGGTATTTTTTGCTAATTGGTTCCATTTCTTTGCTTTTTAATTTTTTTTTATTTATGGTTTTAGTTGAAGCATGTTGAGGAAAAATGCCTGACAAAAGCCACCATTCACACTTTTGTTTTAAAAAAATGCTGCCATAGAAAGAGCATGAATAGAAACAATGTTTTATGGTGTTTTTTTAATAGTCATGTGTGTAGTCCTATTAGAATGTCTGATAGAGTAAACTGGAGGCATACTTGGTACAGCACTGACTCCATGCAACTCCAAGCCCTGATACACCAATATGTATTAGTTTACTTAAAAGTGTTTGCCAGGATTTTTTTACTGATGACCTATCCTCTGATCGGCGGGGGTCCGACACCCGGGACCCCTGCCGATCAGCTGTTTGAGGGACTGATGCTCCTGTGCCTTTTCCTTGCGCAGTGATGTAGATTGTATCGTGGCTGTGCTTGGTATCACGCTCACCCCTATTCACTTCTATGGGGCTGAGCCACTCCTAGGCCACGTGACCGATGAACGTGTCACCACGGGCCTAGGAAGAGCAGAGAGAGGGCCGTGGCAATCACAGGAGTGATGCTGCCTCATCAAACAGCTGATTGGCGGGGGGTCCCGGGTGTCGGACCCTCACCGATCACATACTGATGACAGACAGGTCATCAGTAAAAAAAAGTCTTGGAAAAACCCTTTAAGTGCCATAGAAAACTATAAGCCACAAAATGAGATGACAAACCCAGCTCTGCCATATTCACATTTTCTATAACTTATTATATCTCTCTAGTTACATTCAGTCTTTTCTCCGGTCTGTTTCTGTCACCCAGCTTTCCTAGACACCTGAAAAGCATTTATTTATTTTTTCAATCATGTGACAAGGCCACATCAGTGGACAGAAGAGTCTGCAAAACCTGTGGATCGTGATTGTCAGTCAGCTGTATACAGTATCTTTCTTTGGTTGTTTTTAGAGAGAAAAGTTTGTTTTTTATTTTTATGTATTTTTATGTTCTTGTTTTTTTGTTTTTTTAATGTTTTTTTATATATATATATATTTATTTATTTTTGTTTCTTTTTTCCTTTGATTTCTCACCATTCTTACCCCGTTGTCATCGACAGAAATTCCAGAAAGTGACCGGCAAATTCAAACACTGAGGAACCTTGTGACCGAGCTGCCGCCATGTAACCGGGACACGATGAAAGCTCTTTTCGCACACCTCAGAAAGTGAGTTGGTGATATTTAAGTCTATGCCATTGTTTGGTGTCTTAAATAACTGGTCCGTGACAAATTTCTAAAATATACTCCAGGGAGCATCGCACTCGACATACCAAAAAACGTCTCCTCGGGATCTATCGATCGCTCTACTACCCAGTCTATAAACAGCAGCAGGTTCCAATCAAAGAGTGGCTCGGCTCCATTACCTCGCAGGGCCACACTCTAATTGATCCCTGCTGTGGGCCATTTTGAAGGGAAATGAAAAAATCAACACATGATTCCAGTAATGATTTTAGTTCCTCCTAAATATCTTTAACCCTTTGTTGCTTGTAGTGTTAAAATGTAGGCTTTGTCAAAAAAAGATCGGGACAACCACAAGAGCTTACACTCATCCAGATGTTTAGACTGCTGTCTCTGAAGGCCCCCATGCACATTAGCGTATTGTCAGCCGAACCTGCCGATGACAGTGGGTTTGGTCGACAGTCTTACGTATACGGGGAGCTTCTGACTCTCCACCGACATCATCTGTATTTTCACCCAATCATTTTGTTCTACTATAAGAAGTTACTTTGTGATTATATTTTGAGTTTTTTTTCCCTGAATTTTGGCATCTTAAGCCACACCCCATTTATGCTTAGCCACACCCCTTAAAATGTCGGCCATTGTGTACATTTAGGCGTGCATTCACACAACCATATTTTCAGTCTGTGTCTGATCCACATTTTTGCAGGTCGCACATGGACCTATTCATTTCTGAGGGGCCACAAAAAATGAGGACCGCACCTGGCTGAGCCGCAAATTATAGAGCATGTCCGCAAAACGGACATTTTCAGTAGGGCCTGCAAAAAGTGCAGGAGGCGCACGGACCGCATCCATATTTAGTGGATCTGCAATTTGCTGACTGTAAATGCCCCCTAAGACAGGATTAGTAAATCTTTCCCCAAGTGAAGGAAGGGCTAGCTACAAATCTGTTTTCCGACTCCAAAAATGACATTGACTGTAGCTGCTGCCGACTGACATTGATTTACATTTCGTGATTGTTTTTCTTTAAACTCTTTTGCATTGATATAAAAAACGCCTGTAAATAAAGGTTACGTTATCTCTGGGGCTTTTGACAAAGATGAATGTCAACCACTATAGCCGGCAATACAACTTCTGTATGGGTCACATAGGTGCTCCTGCTCGCAGTCTGGGTCGGCGTTATAACTGGCCCAGCAGAATCCTTCAGCCTTATCAGCTCTGCTGCATTAGCAGTATGGGCTCTGCTGCATGTCTATCTCTGTTTTCATAGCTAAGTACATAATTCAGTTTTCTTTTCCTGCCAATACAAAGAATAGTCCAACACTGATTACACAACATATCCAGAATAATTAGGTTAGATGGTTATCGAGCCCCAAATACCATGAGGAATATTGGATATATAGATTGTGTGCTCATATTGTTAGCAGTGATTATGTCATGAGTGTGTACGATGTCTTTATGGCATCTATCATCCTCCAAAGATGAATTAATTAGTTGTGCAATGTCACTATCTATTATCTATTAATATACTATCGATCGCATATCTATTTGTTTATCTATCTATCTTATATCTATCTATCTATTTATCTATCAATCTCTCTGTCTTATATCTATCTATCTATCTCATATCTATCTATCTCATATCTATCTATCTATCTATCTCATATCTATCTATCTCATATCTATCTATCATCTATCTATGTATCTATCTATCTATCTAATATCTCTCTATCTCATATCTATCTCCTATCTATCTATCTATCTCATATCTATCTATCTATCTATCTATCTGTCTTCTCTCTATCTGTCTATCTACCTAGTTTATACAATGTGCAGAGGTATAGAAAGGACCTAGAATCTTGAAACAAAACATTTGACATATCAGAAGAGAGTCTGGTGACCCCCATACCCACTACAGTAGATGGTCAGCTGAAGTGGTCAGGCTCAGCCAACATTTACTTAGGGCTCATGCCGTTTTTCCGCAAAAAACTGATGCTGCCCATGTGCCTTCCGTAATTTGCAGAACGGAACAGGAGGCCCATTATAGAAATGCCTATTCTTGTCCGCAAAACGGACAAGAAAAGGACATGCCTCATACTTTTTGCGGGGCCACGTAACGGAGCAACGGATGCGGACAGCACACAGAGTGCTGTCCGCATCTTTTGCGGACCCATTGAAAAGAATGGTTCAGTATACGGAATCAAAATACGGTCCATATACGGAACGCAAAAAACATTTGTCTGCATGAGCCCTTAATGTGTATGAATACCTCTAAGGGACTTGTATATTGATTAGTGTTGAGCAAATCAAAGTTCACAAAGTAGACTTCAATCCGAATTTCAGTGAAAACATTTTGTTTGCCGCAAAGCCGAATTTCCGCGTGCTTTGCAGTAACAAATCAATGAAATGGTGGTAAAAAAAAATCTCTGTCTCCACACTCTCCCCTACATGTGTACCCATTGATGAGACTTGAAAAAGGTCACCATGACCAAAACGTCATTGTCATCATCATCCTGCTGAGAAACGATTCTTGAAATGATGAATGTTCTCCCTTTTTTTCATTCTTTTTGCGGAGACAATGGAAATGATGTACAAATATCTCGTTAAAGATTAAAAAGGATATCATTTTGATCCACATTTGCGTGTGCACTGAATTTATATCATACTCGAGTAACGCTGAAGAACCCTACATATGGTGTGCTTTTCGAATATATCTCCACTATCCTTAGGATAGGTCCTGAATATCTGATTTGTGGAGAAGCCCCCTCAGCTATTTTTCAGCAGCTCTGGCACCGGGAATAGCACCAAAACCACAAAGCTCCGTCCACCCTGTAGTGAATGGTCCTGGTGGTTACCATTCACTTCAATGGAGGCAACGCTGTAGTAACCAGCTAACTCTGGAACTGGTTACTGCAGCACTGCTTCTAAAGATAGGCCATCAATATCAAAGTCTTGGAAAAAACCCTTTAAAGAGGACCTTTCACCGATCCTGACATTGTGAACTAAGTATACAGACATGGAGAGCAGCGCCCGGGGGATCTCACTGCACTTACTATTATCCCTGGGCGCCGCTCCATTCTCCTGCTATGCCCTCCGGCATCTTCGGTCACTAAGTTATGGTAGGCAGAGATTTCGGTCACTAAGTTATGGCAGGCGGAGATTTCAGTCACTAAGTTATGGTAGGCGGAGATTTCGGTCACTAAGTTATGGTAGGCAGAGATTTCGGTCACTAAGTTATGGTAGGCGGAGATTTCGGTCACTAAGTTATGGTAGGCGGAGATTTCGGTCACTAAGTTATGGTAGGCGGAGTCTGCCCTTGTTCTGCTGTAGTGCTGGCCAATCGCAGTGCAGAGCTCACAACCTGGGATTGGCCAGCGCTAGAGCAGAACAAGGGCAGACTCCACCTACCATAACTTAGTGACTGAAGATACCGGAGGGCATAGCGGGAGAACGGAGCGGCGCCCAGGGATAATAGTAAGTGCAGTGAGATCCCCGGGCGCCGCTCTCCATGTCTGTATTCTTAGTTCACAATGTCAGGATCGGTGAAAGGTCCTCTTTAAGAGCAGGTTCTCAAGCATTGTTTGTTTATTTATTTATTATACTCACTTATATAGCGCTGTTATATTCCGCAGCGCTCTACAGACATTAGCATCAAGCTTTCCCCAGTGGGGTTCACAATCTAAGTTCCCTATAAGTCTGTCTTTGGAGTGTGGGAGGAAACCAGAGAACCCGGAGGAAACCCACACAAACACGGGGAGAACATACAAACTCCATGCAGATGTTGTCCTTGGTCAGATTCAAACCTAGGACCCCAGCGCTGTAAGGCACCAGTGCTAACCACTGAGCCATCGTGCTGCTAATGTACGTTTGTCAGGATGGCTGAAAGGTATTACTGAACATAGGAGCCCCCATGTATATTGCACATATAAGTAACCTAATTATGGCAGTCAAATATCTCCACTTTGTTGCAATCTTTGGCAATGTAAACCTGCAGAAATACATATGGCAGGAATGAAATATTCATGTTATCGATAGTGAGCTAAGCTAATAGCGCTGTCAGATTAATTGACGATAAATGCGCGGCCCCCCGGCTGCACAGAACGCTTCACACCTCGGCTGCTGCTATTTTTCCTATTACCTCCAGTGCAGGTAAATATGATTTCACTGTCTGTAAATAGACCATTTTCGAGCTGATTAGAAAGCTTTATAAAACACTCTATCGCCGGGCTGCTAACATGTGAAGTCACGCTGTGACATTACTTCTCAAACGTAACATTACCTGAAGGGATTTGGGCTCTTCTGTTTGCAAGACGGAAGAAGAGTGTTGCACAAAATGTCACTGCCTTGATTTTCAAAGAGAAATATGCGTTATTTATACACCAGCTCGGTTTCCTGCCGACGAGAGGCTCTGTGGTGCCGTTTTTCACGTGCGGATTCGCTTCTCTTAATGCCTTTTCCATGTAGTGTTAGTCCGCCGGTACAACAGCTGTCATTAAGAAGATATCTTTATTCAAGTTGCCGTCTAAACCAATTTTCTTCATTGTTTCTGTGCATCTAAAACGAAGCACCTTTGCAAATTTCCTTGCATTTTGTGTCTACAGCCGAGCTATGTGTTTCCATGGCGGCAGACTACAAACAAACCGTGTAGTCAGACTCTTCAGGCAAACCCTCTTCTATCTTTCCTTTGTATCTTGGCTAAATTCACACAGCCATTTTTAGAATCAATTGAAGAGAATGTTTGTTTTTTTTACCATGTCCTATTTTTTCCATCCAGACAGACCCCATTGAAATTAATGGGACTTTTTAACATACCTGTTAAAAATAGGTTCAAAGGGACTTTCATGGGTCAAAATAAATAAAAATACTCACCTCATCCACTGGGGGCCACTTATAGAGGCATCATTAATAATACTGGGGGCCATCATTGGGGGTATTATTAATAGTGGGGGCCATTAATGAGGCATTACTAGGGGGCACTAATGGGGCATTAATATTATTGGAGGCCACTAATTAGGGCAACAATCATACTGGGGGCACTGTAGGGAACACTATGTATACGGAGGGCAATGCAGGGGTTGAGACAAAAAAAAATGATTGAATTTGTCCATTTTTAATGGATGTTTTTAAAGGCTTTTGTGTGAATGTAGTAAGCAAGAAGTGGGCAATTTGGATGAAAGATAGTGTGACTACAGGGCCAGACTACACAGTTTGTTTGTAGTCTGTTACCATGGAGACACATAGGTCTGCATAAAATACTTTCAAGCAAGACTTTACTTTTAGATGGCTTGGAACAATAAAAAAAAAAAGCTGGTCATGAAGGTGGATGTACCTGTTAGAGGGGGTGTCCACTGCTTGATTATTGATTGCCTGTCCTCAATATATGAACGGCAGTGGGACAACACCCAGCTCCTTTGCCAATCAGCAAATTAAGAGTGGTTAGCAGCACCCAAAGTCACCTCCAAACTGCAGAGCTCCGTCCATTGTTTAGTGGACCACTGCACAACTCACTGCCATGGGAGCAGTGTTACAGTAACCAGCTCTGTCCACTACCCTATGGGATGACCTGTGCAGTCCCAGCGCAGACTTCTAGCGCCTGAGCTACTGTAGAACAGCAGGAGTGCAGGGTGTCGGATCCCTGCTGATGAGATATTAATGGCCTATCCTGAGGATAGGTCATCAGTCATAGACAACCCATCTAAGGTCTCATGCACATGGCTTTATTATGGATCCATGTTGTATGGATATGTAAGGGCATGTTTACACGTGTTGGATTTGACATGGATTTTGGCACAGATTTCAATGTTATATCTGACGACAGTCCATATCCCATGCATTTGAATGGTGCTCCTATAATCTCAAGTGACACGTATATTTTATACTGTGGTACCGCGCGATGCACTCCACTGTTGTCAGTGCCTTGAAAACACAATATACTATAGCTTTAAACCCCCAGATTGGTAGTTACCTGTTTCTAGGTTCTTGTTTGTTCGACTGTATGTTCGCGCTTTCTCTCTTGCTCTCACATCGACATGAGCGGGATTCGGGAGGCTACACCCTATTATTATTGCTTTCACTGAGCTTGCCCCGGCCGGCGGCACAGCTCTCGTTCAAAGCTTACTCGCTCGCGCTAACACGGAGCGCTGTGTGATGTCACAATTTGAGCTACGGATAGTCAGGAGGACCAAGATTACACTAACGCGTTTCGAATAAAATGTTATTCTTCGTCAGGGATACCGATTCAGTCTCCTATTCCTGCTTATATAGGTTCATTTCTCCTCCTTCATTTAACCCCCTCATATCTTCTACTTTCTGACATTCACTCATTTAAAAGCGAACAGCTCAATTTCTGAGTTCAATCCTAGTGGTACTAATGTGTTCAGATTGAAAATCCAGCGGGTCTCTGCTCGGGATTTTTTTTTGGATGAAGTCCCCCCCCTCCCTTTTATCTTTTTAAAAAGGACCTTTCATGGGTCCAAACATTGTGAACTACCGTAAGTATCATGCCATATACAGCAGCGCCCAGGGATCTCACTTCACTTACTATTATCCCTGGGCGCCGCTCCGTTCTCCCGTTATGTCCCCCGGTATGTTCGGGGACTTGGTTATAGTAGGCGGAGACTTAGGGGACTTGGTTATAGTAGGCGGAGTCTGCCCTTGTTCTGCTGGGCGTTTCCTTCTCCTAGGCTGTAGCGCTGGCCAATCGCAGCGCAGAGCTCACAGCCTGGGAGTTTTTTTTTCTCCCAGGCTGTGAGCTCTGCGATGCAATTGGCCAGCTCTACAGCCTAGGAGGAGGAGACGCCCAGCAGAACAAGGGCAGACTCCTCCTACTATAACCAAGTCCCTGAACATACCGGAGGACATAACGGGAGAACGGAGCGGCGCCCAGGGATAATAGTAAGTGCAGTGAGATCCCTGGGCGCCGCTGTATATGTCATGATACCTAGTTTACAATGTTTGGACCGATGAAAGGTCCTCTTTAAACTATCTCTATTCCACTAAATGTGGTTCCATTACTATTTCCCCTGTGTCTTTCTTTATAGTGTCTCGAGAGGGGATGATCTTCATATTTTCTCCGGATGTTGTAAATATGTTCCCCTATTCTCTTGCTCAATGTTCTTTTTGTGCGTCCTATATATACTTTTTTACATGGGAATGTTATTGCATATATGACCCCCTGGCTTTTGCAAGTGATATGATCTCGTATACTGTATGTAACCAGATTTCCTGTCTTTTCATTTTTTATTTGCATACTTGTATATTGTTTCCTAGTGATTTTAATTTTTCACACACCCCGCATGTTCCACATCGAAAGAAGCCTGCTTGGTGTGTTGCTTTTTTTTCACTTGCAATCTGGCTCTCGCTTTTTTTGCTGACACATTTATTTGCCGGGGCTACTAAACTACCCACATTTCTTGCCTTTCTGTATATGAATTTTGGATTATTTGGAATGTATTCCCCTATTATTTTATCTTCTTTTAAAGTTTCCCAATGTTTTTTGATAATCTTCCTCAATATTCCTGTCTGACAATTGTATTGCGTGATAATCGTCGGTATCTCAAGATGTTCTTCTTCTTTGTTATTACTCTTCTGTTTTTTTATCTCTTTATTCATTAAATCCTGTCTTTTTAGTTTCCCTACCAATTATTTTTGTTTTATAAATTTTTCCTTGTAACCTCTCTGTTCGAATCTTTGTTGTAGTTTATCTGCCTCTATTTGCTACTCCTCCTTTTTGGTACAATTCCTTCTAATCCTCATGAACTGGCTTTTTGGAATGTTTTCCAGCCATTAAAGAAAATGGCAGCTATCCCACAAAATAAAACTATTTACATCTGTAGGCTTATTGTATGTTTTTGTCTGTATTTTACCTTCTCCAATGTAAATTGTGAGGTCTAAAAAATTAATTTCCTTGTTATTTAATGTTGGTGTAAATTCTAGATAAAATACATTTTTATTTATTTCATTAAAAAATGTTTTTAATTCATCTTCCCCTCCCCCCCAAATAAATATCACATCATCTATGAATCTCTTCGACAGGACGAGATTCGCCCAGAGCTCGCCATTGGGGTGGATAACCTGATGTTCCCACTGACCCACACATATATTAGCGAACCCCGGTGCGAATCTCGTCCCCATCGCGGTACCCCACTGCTGTGTATAAAATTTGTCCTCCTATAACCTCGTTGACATGCAAAAGAAAATTGGCCGGGGAAATCTTCAGCCCAGCCGGTGAAATACAAGTCAGATTTCATACATTGACTGCTCTGGACCTATGCTGCCCCTCCATCTGTTTCCAATTTTTGTGTAAAGTAAAAGGAGGAATGTAGCCGGTAGCACAGGTGTAAACCACTGGACTCTTGATGGTGCCATGATGTTGTCACATCTCAATGGGGATATTTCTGCATGTTAAACATTGTCTGTACCAGTTAAAGGGGTTTACGGGAGCAGAAGAAATTTGGCTACAGTAGAAATAGCAGAAAATATCAACAGAAAGTGTACTCCCCTGACAAATCTGTTGCCGATCCAGCACCACCACTCTGGTGCTCCCTGGTGGTCATTGGTTATCTCGCTACAGTGATGACATGCTTATCTACCCATAATACCATTGTGGCCAATAAGTCACCTTTGCAGTCTGAAGATGTTCACCTCTGAGGTTCAATTATCTTATATATTCATAAAAAGGATTTTCCCATCTCAGACAATGGTGGATTATCTCTAGGATATGCCTCCATTGTCTGATAGGTGTGGGCACCTATCTCAAACGCAGCCGGCAAAGCGAAGGAGGGTGTGCCGTGCATGCACAGCTGCCCTCCATTAATTTCTATGGGCTGGCTCGGCTATTTCCGTCAGCACCATAGAAGTAAATGGAAGCGGTGGCGTGGTGCAAAAGCATTGTGCCCCTATTTATTGCTATGGGGATTCCAAAAATAGCCCAGTGTGCTGGTTAGCTATTTTCGGCAGGCCAATAAGAAAACTTGGTAGTGGCCGGACCCGACACTGCTCTCCACCACTCTGCTGTCTTTGTTTTCAGCTGCGTTTACGAGATAGGTGCGGGTCCCAGAGGATGGTAGCTATATGCCCCCATTGTCTGAGTTGGGAGTACCCTTTTTTACTGGGTTTTCCGACCTTGAAATCAAAAAGGAATAACCACCAGGAGAATGAAGTCACTCACCTCACCAAAGCAGCTCCACCCCCACTGCTTCTGCTGCCTGGCAGATCGGTAGTCCTAGACGCCCTGTCATCAGCTATTCACTGATCTCAGAACTGATGTGCCCGCAAAACAGCATGTGTCCACAGAGCGGACTGGGAACTTGAAGTGGCCCTGAAAAAAAAGTGGCCCCATGTTGTAGGCTGGTTCAAATTGACAGAAGGTGGGCCAACACAAGTAGGCAGGGACAACAGGAGTAAGTGGGGCAGCAATACCGTATTGCAGTACAAAATATCGCCCCTGCAAAACAGTGAAGCACAAAAAACGCCACAGTATTCAATTGTATCACCATCCTGAGGATTGAATTCAGGATGGCACCTGCGGCTAATGACCAGGTTCATCGGTACCTGAAGCTCCTACCGTTAAATAATGCTGAAAGCATCACATTATGTACCCAGCTGGAAGTCATGAGGAGGGCATTGGCCAACCGGGGAGTTTCCCTGTAGGATCTATGGCCAGTGACTCAGTGGTCACATGCCATTTGGTGCACAAGACCACGTAATGGAAACCACACTTCCAGTCCGCCAGGGACCGTAAGAGAACAGGTCCTTCTGGGCTGGAACAGTGCTGCTTTTTCACTTCATTTTAAACACATTCTCATTGATAATTATTCTTGATTTCAGGCCCCCTTTAATTCACCACCTTGGCCGTCCCAGGATACTCGATCATTGGTATTTTTGCAGTGGAATATGTTCTCAGCATTTTAGTCACTTAAGCCTTTTTGCCTCTGTTATCTTTTTGAATAAAAAAAACTATTGGTTGCTTTCCAAACAAATTATAGGTTTTCTTTCGCCATTAGGCATCTATTTGTTATATGTCACAATTAGTTGAAGAGATTGGTGGGGAAGGTGGCAGAATCTCTTCCCTATCATCTTCTTTTTTTTTTTTTATGAAAATTGCTGAACCCAGATGTCTACTTTTGAACACACATAGAAAAAAAAGACTCCGCAGCATCTGGCTCATTGGCTCGTTCATCAGGCGAGTTGTTTTCGGAGTTTCGCCTCTGTGTGGTCAGCTGATTGCATGCAACATATCTTCATGTTTTATTATCTTTACACAACTTTTTTTTATTTTTTTGCTTCTTCGTCTGATTCATTTCATCCTCTTTTGCTGGCAACATAGAGCAGATGTGTTTTCAAACTATTATTTAATCATCGTATTGCCCTGAAAATGATATTTTCATACAAAATATACAATATTGTTATAAAATACTATTAAACATGATGGTTGAAGGGTTTTCCAGAATTTTTGCAATTTTTTTTTTTTTTTTTTAAATGACTAGTTGGGGGTAAAAATGCACACTTTTTTTCAAATATCCCAGCTTTGCCAAATAACCAGTTTGACTTTGAGCTAAACAATTCCCTGGTATTCACCCTTTAACCGATGTACAGGGATCTGGACTTTGCTGCAGGAAACTAGCCAGGCTTCTACCTACTGGAGTAGTCCTTGTGAAGATGGCAGCTGACCTCATGGGTCAGAGGCAAAAGGTGCAGTCTAAACACAGTCCAACGTCAGAGCAGGCTGAGTTTTTGCGTATTTCATATAGAAATTCAATTGTCGTGGCAGTCAGCAAGGAGCAGGATCGATAGTCAGGTGCATGGGTAGTCAGACAAGAGATCACTCCTTTGCTGTTTACTAGACAGTAGAAAAACCTCAAAGCTCAGGCAAGGAGGTGGAATCACAGCCCAGCTTAACAGGAAGGCTATTCAGAACATTAGTCAGCAGCTGGACAGGGAGCAAGAATGAAGGATTAACTCTAGCAGTGCTGCAAGGAAGGTCACTGAGCACTAGTCCCAATACACACAGGGTGAGTGGAGTGACAAACGTGCTAGTCCGGGGAAGTAGGACAGCAGAGAACATGGGATGCTAGCCCAACAAGACCCTCAAGATGGTTTCCTGTTAGAGATAAGCATATTGACTCTAAATTTCGACACAGCCTCTGTAAAACCTCAAAGTGGATCTCAATACAAATTTTTGGAGATTTTATTAGGGAAATTTTTCAAGAAAGAGAGAGAGGAAAAATAAAAGAAAGAAGAAAGTGTAAAAAAATAAAGATAGAAACAAGAGGGGGAAAATAGGAGTCCTAGAAGGCCTCACAGTGTCATACACAAATTTTCAGGCCAATTGGGGAACGTTCAATTTGGGTACAATTGTTTCGGACCAGAAGCAACTTAACTGAGTCAAACCCAAATCGAATTTTGAGCAATAGTCTACGGCAGTAAGGACCACATGTGACCAATGATTGGCTGCGACAGTCATCTGTCAGTATGACATGTCATGGCTGCAGCAGTCTAGTAGTGATGGATCTAGGGCATTTGTAAGACCCCTTTTATACGAGCGAGTTTTCCACGTGGGTGCAATTTGTGACATGAACGCACAGCACCCGCACTGAATCCTGACCCATTCCTTTCAATGGGTCTGTGTACATGAGCGTTTTTTTTTCACGCATCAGTTCTGCGTTGCATGAAAAACGCAGCATGTTCTATATTCTGCGTTTTTTAAGCAGCCCTGGCCCCATAGAAGTGAATGGGGCTTCAGTGAAAAATGAGTTGCATCCGGAAGCAAGTGCGGATGCGATGCGTTTTTCACTAATGGTTGCTAGGAGATGTTGTTTGTAAACCTTCAGTTTTTTATCACGCGCGTGAAAAACGCATCAAAACGCATTGCACCCGCGCGGAAAAAAACTGAACAACTGAACGCAATCGCAGACAAAACTGACTTAAATTGCTTGCAAAATGGTGTGCGTTTCACTGAACGCACCCTGAACGCATCCGGAGCCAATCAGTCACGCTCGTGTGAAAGGGGCCTAAGGTAGTTTTTTTTTTTTTAGGGCAAAGCAGCAGTGTCCAGCTCTTTGGTGGAGAGGTCAATCGACCAATTCAGCAAGGATCTGGGTGGTATTTACACCCTGTAGTAATTTCAGAACCAGATGTAGGATCCAGCAAATAAAATCAAAAAATAATTTATTTCTTCCATTAAAAGCATGTACAAAGGTCCCTCCTGTACATAAGATTTGACGTGTTTCGACCTGTACAGGTTTTAATCATAGATCAAGTAAAATGAAATAAGGAAATTCGTTTATTTTTTAACCTATAGAAGGTAAATAAAAAATTAAAAAGTTGAAAAAACTAACCACTGTAATAAAGAGCTGAGAAGTTTCCATTACGAACACAAAGATTGCTGTGTGCTAATAACGATTTCATCAATACTGACTTAGGAATGTCATAGGGCATTTAGGGGTAAATTTGGCCCATATAGTTCATTATTAATTTGAGAATTCAAAAATGAGAGAAAATGTATAATGCTGTATAGTAAAATTAAATTGTACTATATTTTAATATTATTTTATCAGTAATAGTCATTATTAGTAATAATAATCCTAACAGTAATTAGTAGTAGTCATTGTATTATTATCTAGGAAGTTATCATGGTGGTAGTAGTCATTTAAATAATTTATTATAAGGTGGTAACACAAAATCCAACAATAATAAAAACTCATAAATACTAAGAAAAAAATGAATGTAAACTATTAAGTAAATTAAATGTGTACTATATTTTAAGGGGTTTGCTTCAAACATCCTTAAAAAAAAATCATTTATTATGATCGCTGTAACTTTATAAGTATTTCTTTTACCTTTATTGCTCCTGTCTTCTGTTCTGGGCTGTGGTCACATGACCATGTCCATGCCGCTCTTTCCTATTTCCTGTGATGATATGTCCATGGGCGGGGCAGTGATAGGAGAGAGTCTATGTAATTAGCTAGGTGTCTGGTCACACCTATGGGAGTCCTAAAAATAGCCAAGGGCTGGCTCGACTATTTCCGTCAGCCCCCAAATAAGTGAATAGAGCGATGGCCGCTCTTGCGCGGTGCACTTCCAATTCATTTTAATGGGACTTCCAAATGAAAGAAGGGTGGCTGCACATGTGCGGTGTGCCCTCTGGGACTTTGCAAGCTCCGTTCTAAGTATAGGTGCGGGTCCCAGAGATGGGACCCACACCTTTTAGACATTGGGGGCATATCCTAGTGAGATGGGACACCCCTAAGTCTAATACAACAAATGGCATAAATGTCACAAAAAACACAAACCAAAATAAATAAATTCAGGCAAAAAGTCACATCTCAGTATATTACTCCCTTGGACAGACTGTCTAGACCTGCACCACATTTATCACGGGGGCTCAGGCTGAATGATTAATGTGGTGCAGAGACATACCTGAATACCAGCTGTTGATTGGTTTACTTTGAGACAGAATTTTATGCCAGAATTGTGGCACGATTTTGACACAAACTGTTACATCTTTTTCCATGCCTCTTCCACAAAAAAACATACCCCTTTTCCTGAAATTTTCTCAAAACCTAAATACACCAAATTGCTCCACTTTTTGGCACAATTTTTTGCCAAAATCTAAGTATACTCACATTTGTAAACGTGGCCCACCATGTTTTTGGATATATTCTGCCAAGAGTGACATATAAAATACAGTATAAACAATGCTTTTTTATAAATTTTTTGCTTACGGGTTTTCTTGGGTATTTTTTTGTGTGTTTTTTTGTTTTTTGTTTTTGTCTTTTTTTGTTTATTTTAAGGTCAGTGGAGTTTTCTTTAAAATGCAATCTAATTTTTCTGGCATTTTTTTTCCGTATGCTTCTCTATAGAAAAAGTCAAAGGAAAACACATGTTCAAAATATGAGTAAAAAAAATCACCCCCATGTTATGAAAAATGCACACAAATCATAAGTGTTGTTTACAAGCAAAGAAAAATATAGAATTAAGACTATGGGGGGATGTATCATTATTGTGCAGCAGTTTTATAGCATACAAAAACGGCAAATTTTGTCACAAGTGCTTTTTTAACAGCAAAGGTTGTGAATTTTTCGCCTTGTTTGCCATCTTCTGCACTTTTATAAAAAGGGTGTGGGCTGGAGGAGAACAGGCAGGTCCCCCGTGGCCAAATATGTGGAGCACCAGAAAAATGGCTCACGCTAAATCTACACAGCACCCTGATGGAATAGACATGGTAGGAGAGATGACTCTTTAAGACCTTATTATGATAATTATAATAGAAATACACAAAACCTATTATTAATTTCCAATTTTATTTATTTTGCAATGTAAATACATTGTACAATTTAATTCAGCCTTGTAAAAAAAAAAGCATAAAATAAAAGATTTCTCTTTAAATACCAGCAAATCGAAAGGAGAGAAAAAAAAAGAAGGAAATTAAGAAAGGTTTCATGTGTACAAGTCGAAACAATCTATCATTCTGTAGTACAATTAAAATACATTTCTAGGGTTGCTGGTTTATAGTTGCTCTTGTGACAGCACGTTGGCTAACTCCGGGGGAAAAAATAAAATAATAAATAAAAAAATCTGCTAATTTTTCTAAACAAATACCACTTGGAAAATTTTAAGGAGAGAATCATCGACTGGAACGCTCCCCATTTCTAATAGGAACAAATATCTGGCAGTTATATGCAAGAAACTGCTAACTCACAACAGAGTGACCTACTTGGAGTCCTTCTCCAAAAAGAGACAGCATTTAATGCAATCCTTCTGAAGTAGTGTCATTATGTCTATACCATCTGCAGATTTATTATTGTGCTTAAAAAGAAAAAAAAAATTCTCTGACTGCACAATATTGAACCAAACCCAAAGTAGAAGGCTCCAATACTGTGGGCGCCACACCCGCACCTACTGATGTGGTCCAAGTTTTTTTTTTTTCCCCTTTCCTTTCTTTCTCTGAAAGCACCTAATTAAGAAATCCTGACTCATTTACATAGATCTTTTTGATCTAAATTACACTCCAAACCGCACCAAATTAGGAGCATCTGTGAATGTGAAGTGTTTGTTCCCTGCGTCTGCTCGAGAAAGGGCCAGCTCTGGACCGCACATGTTTAAAGTGACGAAAAATTATTTAATAAGAACTTACCTCAAAGATGTATTTTTTCCACTAATAAGTCACAGTGAGAATAAGCAGCGCCTAAATGTTTATGATTATTTCAGGCTGTGACACAAGATGTTACTGGCTTGGAATGATGAGGGAGTGCAGACCACCTACCTACTTCCTATCATTTAGAAAAGTACATTTTAATGGCTTTTTGTCAATGCAAACCTCTGTGTGGAGCATAATAATAATCATGAAACGCGTCAACCTCACACCTGACTGATAGCTAAATGAATAAAATCTATTCTCATCGCTATATTACTCAAAGGAGCTCATCAGGGGAACCTGTAGGAGACTAAAGATGAACTGGGGGCCTCCATTACATATTTTACATAAATTCTTCAAACCAGCACCTGGATCTGAATACTTTTATAATTGCATGTAATTAAAAATGTAGTAAATCCACTGAGTTATTAAATGAAATCCATCTGTACAGCGCCACCTGCTGTAGTTTTTTTTTTTTTTCTAATTTCTCTGTCCACTTCGCTGAGGTCGCACATGCTCAGTTCCATCCTTTAGCTGCCCCCAGCTGCAGCATAAAGGACACAACCCCTGAGAAAGGACACACACCCTGAGCTGCCGGCTTGAAATAAATCTATTGGAGCAATGAATGAGATCTCTGGATCCATGTGAGGTAGAGGAATGGTGGTGGTCCGACACCCAACACCCCTAGTGATCAGCTGTTTCAGGTGCTGTGTAGAGGCCATGGTGGGTGTACTGCAACTCAGCTCCTATTCAAATGAATGAGCTGCAGTATTTCAGAGCCTTCTGCTTCTGCTCCATACTTTGTATAGTTTATGGTGCCCACGTTTGCCTGAAACTGTTGATTGGTGGGGATGCCGTGTGTCAGACCCCGCCGCAGCTTCCTGTCATATAGGCTGGGCACCGCCTCCTGTATTTGTATGAGACGTTAATTATCATTGGTGGCGCAGTGCGCCCGCCCCTCCTCCTCCCGTCTCTCCTCATTGGCAGCGCGGCACAGTGGGAGGGAGAGAGTGACTCCTTCTCCCCTGTGCTGCTGAGGGAACATGGTGCGCTGACAGCCGCGCGCTCACGTTCTGTGATAGAGCGTTAGACGCATTATCGGCATATCTGCAAGGTTAGATGCCGATATCGATAACTTAAAAAATCATGAATATCGGCCGATAATATCGGTAACTCTGATAATCGGTCGATCCCTAGTCCAGACAATGCCTTTAACCAGACCGCAATAAAATCACCATATTCTGACAGCCATAACTTTCTTTTCTTTTATTTTTGTCTACAGAACTGTGTGAGGGCTTATTGTTTGTAGAGCGAGGTATAGTTTTTATTGGTTGGTTTTTAGGGTACATATTTTTTGGTTTAAGTTGGTAAAGGTGGGTTAATTTAATTTTCAATATTTTTTAAAAACATTACTTTTACTGTACTTTTTAGCCCCCTTAGATGACTTGAACATGTGATCTTCTGATCGCTTGTACCATACACTGCAATAGAATACTATTACATTCTAAGAGATTTTCACAGGCTGGCTGTCAGGCTGTGCCTCAGGCATGGCTTAGCAGGTAAGTCACTATGACAGTCCTGGGAGCCTTCACGTGGTACCAAGGCTGCCATAGCAAATGATTATAGCCCCGCAAAAACTGCTCAGTTGCTACTGATCCTAGTCATTGCTGGCGACTGTCTGCTGTATAATGCAGCCAGAATCCACTGTTAATGGCGTGAGCTCAGCTCGTGAGTCCGCATAATATGTCTGCTTATGATGGACAAGTCCGCATATGGTATTAAGGGATTAAAAAACAAAAACATTCAGATATAGTCCAGCGCCACAGGCTGTGTCTGAGTATTAGTATTGCAGCTGAGAATGCAATACTAGCCTACGGAGGAGAGTGGCACCGATTCCCCAAAAAATTATAATCTACAGTCTCACACATCCACTATAAAGTGTAATATATTTTCTTCAATAAAAGTGAGATGTGACCCTCGGCCATACTTACTGCTAAAATGTACCTAGTGGGGGGGGGGGGTGGCCAGCCATGAGCGAGTGAGGACGCCTCTACGTCCCGAAAGGGGGCCTGACGAACTGCGTTTGTGTGCGAAACGGCCCTGTGTAATCTATGTATTGAGTTGCAGCTGTGCCACCAGGTCTTTTATACATGGTTCAACCTATGGGTGTCTTGAGCTTTATCCCATATACTAACTCCCCTTGTGAAGTGAGTTACTCATACCCATACACCTTTGTGATTTTAAGCATATCTTCCAATAGTTGTTCATTGGCACGTACTGATTTTATTTTTAGACTGACCTATACTTATTAAGTTTCTATATATGACCCTTTCTATATACACTTGATTATCTATTAGTCTGCACCCGAAAGACCTTATTAATTCTCTATTTCCATTGGATTCTTCTTCCACCTGATTTTAACATGACTGACGCCCTCATCGTGGCTGAGCCTCTTTTGTTCTATTTCTGAATTTTCCCCACACCAGCTACCTCCAAATGGGAAAAACCGTAAAGAAGGGTAGAGCCCGACCACCATATCCCCTGACGGCCTCTCAAGGAATCATCCCCAGCTTCTTTACGCGGCAATCCGCCTCACCAGGCTCCGCTCTCCACGGTCGCATAATGCGCTCCCAAGATGGCACCAACGCCCGTGCAATGCGACCTTCAGAAGCAAGCAGACGCCGTTCAGCGTCGGTGGCCTCCATCCTTGCCCAGGCTTGACTCCATAGCCCAGACCCTCCCGACTACTCCTATATCGCGCTCCCCACATGCGCACACCGACCCTGCCACCATCCACCTGCTGGAACCTCTGTTGTCCTCTGCAGCGCCATTGGTCATGGCTGCATACCAGGTCAGTCCTGGGGACTCATCCCCCTCCTCGCAGACTGCAGCTCTACAAACTGCTAGCCCTGCCACTTCAATGACTCTTGCTCCAGGACCCCCAGTTAATCTCTTCTGGCCCAGTGAGCATTTGCCCATAGCTCCCACAGTGCCAAACAACTCAGGCACACGTCAGGAGCGCTTCTGTGGCCAGCTATTGCCACACCCAGGCCCTGATCTCCAGGGATGGCCCTCGGACCGCCATCAAGGGTCCCCCACCCGACCCACACTTTAAGTCTCCTCTCCTCACACTGAGCAGGACCCTCTTTGCCCCCCTTCTTACTCTCCCAGATCCTCTCTGGCGGGATACCCCACACTGGATCCACGGTATGTCAATCACCTTTACAAGGGCGTGCCAAACGGTGAGAGGACGGAGCCTCTAGGTGCTGCAGGAACACCCCACTAGCACCTAGAGGCTCATTTGCATATTATAAAAGTCATTATTTAGCGCAAACGGCTGCAGGCAGGGAGATATAAGCCATACAGTTATGTTCTGCTGACATTAGCACATCGCTAAGGTCAGCCAGCTACATAACGATTTTTCTGATGACAGAAACCCTTTAAGCCTCCCCTTCCTCGCCAAACGCGAGTGGACCTGGCGCCTGAATGAGTCTCTCCTTCTTGATTCGGTATGTGCTGCAGACCTGGCCACCACCGTCACTAACTTTCTTTCTGATCACAGCGCAGAGCCTATACCTATTCAATGGGAAGCCTTGAAATGTGTCCTAGAGTTCTAATCAAACACGGCCCCCGTCTCAAGAAGGCGAAAGCACATTCCCTTGGAGCTTGCCCACAAGCAAGCACTATCATTGCCGACTTTTCGTGATCCTTATAATGCACGTTTAGACGCTAAACGCCTTCTAGAGACGTCTTTCAAGCGCATGATTCAACGGTGTTGTAGCAAATTCTACGAATATGGAAACAAGAGTGGGTGTTTGCTGGCTCTAAGGGGACAATTAGCCACTTCACACATCCCTGCTTTTAAAACCTCTGCGGACCGAATGGTACATACCACTACAGAAATTGTTCCTCTTTTCACTCTTTCTACTCTGAGCTCTACAACTTACCCAGCTCCCCCCTAACACAACCTGATTGTGCGCCTGAATCCCTCTCTCAGCCCTTTAGGCTATCTGAATTGGAGTCTGCTAGCCTAGAAGCACCATTCACAGAAGGCGAACTCCAAGCGGTCCTCAAGTCTCTGCTGGAGGACAAGAGCCCAGGCCCGGATGGGTTCACAGCCAGGTTTTATACATCCTTCTCGACTTCCCTCTCCCCTTTCTTGTTTCGGGTCTTTAATACGGTGTCCCCTGGGCTTCCCTTCCTGGTACAGACCACTGAGGCTCATATTGCGGTCATCATCAAGCCTGGTAAGGACCCGCATTTATGTGCTAGCTATCGTACCATTTCTCTCCTAAATGTTGATCTTAAAATATTTGCCAAACTATTAGCTAATAGATTGAATGTCTTTTTACCCTCAATTATCCACCCTGACCAGGTGGGGTTCGTGCCGAGGCGGGAGCCTCAGGATAACACCATCAAAACAATGGACATGATCCACCACGCAAAAAACAAACAAGATCCCTCTCATGATCCTGTCCTTGGATACTGAAAAGGCCTTTGACCGCATCTTCTGGCACTCTATCCGTGCTGCCCTCTATTATATGGGTGTAGGTCCAGGATTTCTTTCAAAGATCTTCCGTATGTACCAACAACCCCTGGCAAGAGTCAAGGTTAATGGTACTCTCTCCCCTTGCTTTCCCATCCACAATGGGACAAGACAAGGCTGTCCATTGTCTCCTCTGCTTTACGTCCTAGTTATGTAGCATCTAATGTCCTCTATACGCGGCAATCCGGACATATCTGGAATAACAATTGGCGATCGCAAATACAAATGTGAAGCCTTTGTGGATGACCTTCTGCTCTATATAGCTAATCCCCACATTTCCCTGCCATCTTTGCTCCGTTAGGTCTCCTGCTTTTGCGAATGGACCAATTTTAAAATCAACATGACTAAATCTGAGGCCCTAAACATCTCCCTACCCCCCACCTTGGTTGCATCTCTCAAGACCTCCTTCCCCTTTGCCTGGCCACCGAATGGGATAACATACCTAGGTATAAAAATCGCCGCTGACCTGTCGCGACTCTATAGATTAAACTTCACCCCCTTCTCCAACAATTCCAGAGGGACTTGGAGGCCTGGCGTCAATGGGATTTCTCCTGGTTTGGTAGAATTAGCATCTTAAAGATGACCCTGTTACCAAAATTACTCTATCTCCTGCAGACCATCCCCCTCCGTCTTCCAGCCGAATTCTGGACCCAAGTACGCCAATGCTTTACGCAATTTGTATGGTCACCTGGTAGACCAAAGATTAACTGGCTAATACTGACCCGTCCTAAAGAAGCGGGGGTGTTGGTTTCCCGGACTGCCATCTCTACAGCCATTCTGCCGCCTACGCCCGGCTCCTGGACATGATGCGCACTGACACCTCCAAATACATATAGCGCACGATTCCTCCCCTTGCGCTTTGACAGTACTCCCGTGGTTAACAGGCACTTCACGCTTTACTTCTTCTCCGCTTCTCATAAATCGTGCTACCTCACTCATTGATGCTAAAGGTCCCATGGTCCCAATCACTGACCACCTGCGCTTCCCTCCAGGGCACTCACCTCACCCCTTCCTCAAAGGCATGAAAACACACCCACTTCGATTTTGCCATGTCCTCTCGGGCTCTTCCCTGAAACCCCTGGCTCAACTACTAGGGACCCCTTTACCACGTAGTTCCTTTGAGTACCTGCAGCTACAGCACTTCTACTTCACTATGAATAAATCCCATACATTAAGTCGGAAACTCGCAGCATTCCAATGTGCATAGCACCCTCAGCAGTACTTCGGAACATATCAACTATATATAAACTACTATTAAATCAACGCTCCTTACAACTCCCCCCCTTCTGTCAGACCTGGAAACAGGATATAGGTACGCAGTTCACTCTACCCCAGTGAAATAAGAGTTTTCTCTTGTCCCATAAAGCGCTGGTCTCTGCTAGGCCCAAGAAACAAGTTATACAATCCTATCTCGGTGGTACAGGGTTCCCGCGCTTCTCCGTAAGTGGTTCCCTACAGTGTCTGACCGCTGCTGGAGATGTCACGCAGAAGAGGGAACTATGATCCATATTTGGTGGCAGTGTACTGTCTTGTGTCCCTTCTGGAACTTTGTACATAAAACCATTAGGCAGGTGACGGGCATTCCTATACAAAACTCTCCTGAAACTACTTTGCTGTTTATACTTGACCTGATCATTCCTGCCTACAAGAATTCACTCCTGAAATACATGATTCAGGCAGCAAAAGCTGTCATTCCACGACATTGGAAATCTCCCTCCCGTCCTTCACCAGAGGAGTGGTTCGAGGAAATCGCATTATACCAAAGATTGGAAGACTTAATCAGTGTGACACCCCTAGATTCCTCACGATTCCTGAAGACTTGGGGCCTATGGGACGCGTTCCGCGCTTTGGACCGTCTACAACCCTCCCTCCTCTCCCCCCCCCTTCCACATTGTATTTTGTGTGTCACTTCTTATCTTTGAGTTCATTTACCTGTTGTTATATTTAATGTCTACTTAATAGTTATTGTCCGCGCTGTTGCGTGGCTTATCATTCTTTGAGCCCTATACGTTATACGTGCTCTTCTATTATAAGCTTGTATCATTTGCTTTTGAAAATAATATGTTACACTGAAATTCGTAATAAAAACTGATTGAGTAAAAATGTTCTTAGTGGACTCTCCTGAACTCTGCAGACAACGGCATACAGTAGGTGTGCAAGGTATACTACTGTGTAGACCAGGGGCTCTTCAAGCTGTGGCTCTCCAGATGTGTGCAACTACCACTCCCAGCAGTGCAGCTAGGAAGGGACTGTTGGGGAAAGTGCCGGAGTCCTGCATACTGGGGGGGCAACAAGTAACTCTCCCAAGTTCAAACCTGTAAAGTAAATTTTTAGGTTGGGGGAAGAGAGCACCAACGGCCTCTGCTCAGCCTGCCGTTATTCTATATACAATTACAATATTTGTAACTATTGTGTCATTTGTTGCATCACATTTATATTCTCACAATCTGAACCATCTATACATTGCATTGACCATTAATGGGGTAAGGTAGCACACAGGCAATACTTTCTGATTGGATGGATTACTATTGATTTACATGTCTTTCACTTCCTAAGGGATAGTGGCAGCTGCTTGGTGTCAGAATAATGATCTCAATGGCCTCTAAATACAAGTTTATTCTAGGCAGACCAAACAAAAATGACCTCTCTCCAGTGTGAAGCCCTATGAGGATTCAGTTTTGGTAAGGAACAGATACCACTGCTGAAAGATGTGGGAACCGAGACATCAGCAGACAGGAGTGCTTAAAGATTTTTTTCGCATTTAAGAATACTTGGCCATGAAAACTTAACACAGCCCTGAAACTGCAGCTCTAATATACATTGTAAAACCAGTTACTGTGCTTTATAGCAGTAGTCTTCAACCTGTGGCTCGCCAATAACTACTACTCTCAACATATTCCTCTTCAATAATGCAAGGTTATGTCAGTCAAGGTCACTATGTAACACCATCTGGATATAGTAGAAACTGTCTGTCATCACCCAAGGCACCTGGCAAAAGACTTGAGGCATATACCATCATGTACCACTGCAGATGCCACAGCACAGCTTGTGATAATTCTCAAAGCGTGGAAAGCGTGGCACACCTTTGTGTGCAAGAATTTATAATTAGTTGTAGTAGATGATGTAGCAAAGATGAGTTTGTCCTTTGGCAAAGTTTGTGATACAGTATTTGCAGTTTTACTGAGTGTTAAACTGGTGAACTATCGTGATGCAGGGAAGATATGCAAAGAGCCCCTGAGGAGCAGTTGTAGAGAAGGGGAGTAGTAGTGGCCCTGTTGAGGCGTTGTGTCACAGTGTTCTCCTTCAGGCCGTTGCTCCCTGGCGATCAGTGCAGTGGAAAGGTAGTTTAAAAAAGTATCAGGCCAGAATCAAACATATCAGGCCAGAATCGAACATATATACTTTGTGCAAAATATAATTTGTGGCACATCTAGCAGTAGTAGGTACAAGGTGCAGATTCTAACACCAGATGAGGAGGTATGGTGGCTGGTTGGATGGCAATTAATGGGACCAACAGGCACTTGTGTACATAGGTGTCCACTATGTTACAGACTTTGATGCTAGCTTAGCCTAGTGATGGTTTACATGATAGGTGTCTGAGCCGTAGTCCCTTACCTGCAGCAGTGACTGTAAAGCTGTAATTTTGCTGTTTACTCTGCTGTTTTGACATAGTGATGCTTTCTTTAAGCTGTGTTCTGAGTCTGATGGTCTCTCTGGAGTGAACCTGGATCTCCCCCTCCTGGCAGGAAGCAGGACCAGACCACTCCTAACAAGAGGGTAAGAACAGGGTGGTTAGACCTGTTCCTGCCAACGATTCCTCCTCTGCTGGAACACATGGCCAAAACATTAAAATACATAACAATACATAATAAATATTTGCAGATACCCCCAAAGGGGATCTAACCTTGGAGCTCCAAGGATGCTCTTAAGAATAGCTGTCAATTAGTAACTATGATTTCACCTCCTTACTCTGATCACAGGGCTTGTAGCAGTGCCCAGTAAGCAGGGTGTAGCCGGATTAGGGACTCTAAGCAAGAGATTCCATGGAAGACACCAACAAGCCACTCTGTCTTGACCAGGGTATTTAGGTACAGGGCCACGGGATTGAACTGAAGCATTTTTCCTGGGTTATCTGTCCGTTCAGGAAAAATATCTGCATGTTCTATCTTCATCTGTTTCTCACACAGGACTGGTCCGTTCATGTCACTGGGTGAGTAAAAAAAAAAAAAAAAGACAGCACCCGTGTAAGGATGTGGGGAAAGGGACCTTAAATGTATTACTCTGCCATGTTGTAAATTGTATAATTACTGCAACATCTCACTTTGGTCAGCAGATGGCAGCAAAGAATAAGATGATAAAAGTCTACATTGGAGCTGCTTTTCAGAGGAATACTAATAACCTATTTAGTTTGCAAAGTTGGAAAATAGCTAATTTATGGGCTGTTTTGGACCCTTACAAGTGTGATAGCAAACTGAATATGCAGGTTTAACACTGCACTTAGCAAATTACTTATTGCATCACACTCTTCCTGTGTAAGGGGAGGAGGTTCCTCCAGAAGCAGTAAGTGAGCAGACGGAGGCTGTGCTTGGTGCTGCTGGATACCACAAGGGATCATCTCTGCTGAATCTGGAAGGGAATGGACCGGTTTACGGTGGAGACTGGCGACAGCACGAAGGGGAGGTTTGCAGCGACAACTCCAGGAGTGTCGTGTCTGTAGGATCCAGTTCTGGAGTAGACCAGGAAATAAGAAAAAGCACCTGCTCAAGGAACTGTAAGTGCGGCTTTGCCCCGTCACATTGCACCACACTGTTGAAGTGGCATTTGGACATACAATAACGCTCCAAGTACAGTTACATTGCGGTATACAGGCTGCAAGCTAATGCATAGCCCTAAGGGACTCATACGCTGACACCCTCCTATCTCACTGGCTGCTCATAGGGTGTTATATGCTGGGATTTAGAGTAAGGATTAAAGTTACAAGAGACAGACATCATTTCCCTGTGGATTACAAATAGTTTTGCACAATACTTAGGGTGCACCCCAACAAGGAACTTGTCCAGGAACATACAAGTGCAGCTAGGCTGCTTAATGGACTTTGGGGAAAACATCACATTTACTGGTTTATTGTTTGACAGTGTTACAATTACTGTTGGTTTATTCTCTGTTACCATTCTGTTTTATATATTCTCAGCTTCTTGTTCACTACATTGTTCAGTAAACTCAACTTTTGGGTAAGAACCGTTGTCTGTGGCATTGTGTACCCTCTGTACCTGTGGGCCCAGCCCTCGGTCTTCTTTCACCCGCATGACATCTGGATGCAGTCTGTTTTCCACTGATGGTGGCTGGCAGATGCCATGTGTTACAGTTTTTCTTCACGCGTGTTTAAAATGGGTGTAAGGGCTCATTCACACAACCGTATGAATAAGTCTGCATCCGTTACGCAATTTTGCATAACACCGCGCAACAATGATTTTGCTACTGAGAGAAAAACATTTGATTTATACTAAAATGAGCGCGCTAATTCCAAATATGAACTCTGAATTTGCCTGACACGTCTAGATTTTAAGTTATACATGCAAAGCCTATTCAGTTATAATATTAATGCATTATATTGGAAATATTCCAATGGACATGTCCAGACCTGTCCGATGTCAGCACAAGTATATAAGGCAAGCTGGACAGATTTTGATAAAGTGATCTGTTATAGTGCTATCAGTTTTGAAATTTAAGATGGATAAACGCAAATGTGTTAACGATCCAGACAATTTCTGATACATATGTGGCAAATACACTACTTATGATCAGCGCAAGAATCTGACAAAGCGAGTGCATCTTGCTTACAAGTATTACTTTGACTGTAAAATTGGATATCAAGATAAAAGCCGGGCACCTCATGTTTGTTGCACTGTGTGTTACTCTGGGCTAATGCAGTGGTTGAATGGTAAAAGGAAAGGAAATGGCTTTTGCGGTGCCTATGGTTTGGCGTGATCCGAAAAATCACCATTTAGACTGTTACTTATGCATGACTAAAATTGCCGGATATTCAAAGAGAAACAAGTCAGAAATTGTGTATCCTGACTGTGAGTCTGCTCTTACACCAGTACCACATGATGTAGAGAATCCAGTGCCTGCCCCTCTTACAGCAGGAACAGCAATTGAAAGAGACGGTTCTGATCCTGATGAAGAAGAAGATGTTGATTGTCACAATGTATTTTCTGATCCAGACCAACTGGAGGGTCAGCCGCACTTGCTGAGCCAATCAGATTTAGATGATCTGGTAAGAGATCTGTCATTATCTAAAGAAAAGTCATAACTGCTAGCTTCTAGACTTCAGGAATGGAATTTGCTACAACGAGGCACCACAACTTCACACTTTCGTCATTGACACACTGCATACTATGCAATGGAAAGCGGTGTCTGTTTCTGTACTGATGTAAATGGTCTTATGATGGCAATAGATAGTACACATGTTCCCCATGAATGGAGGCTATTCATAGACTCTAGCAAAACAAGTTTTAAAGCTGTCTTGTTGCACAATGGTAACGAAAAACCATCTGTTCCATTGGCTCATGCGCTTGGAATAAAATAGTTAATTTTGAAAATGATCAAATACTCAGAACATAAATGGAAAATTTGTGCTGACCTGAAAGTGGTAGCACTGCTGCTTGGCCTACAGTTAGGGTACACAAAGCATATGTGTTTCTTGTGCCTATGGAACAGTCGTGATGACAACAATCATTACAAAAAGAGACAGTGGCCTCTCAGAGTCGAGCACGCAGTTGGTCAGTACAATGTGCAACACAAATCACTGGTCGATCCACTTCAAGTTTATCTTCCACCACTTCAAATTAAACTTGGTTTAATGAAAAGTTTTGTAATTGCACTTGATCGTGATGGAAATGGTTTCCAGTATTTGAAGGAGAAGTTTAGCACACTGAAAACTGATGCTAAAATAAAGGCCGGAATTTTTATTGGCCCCAAAATCAACAAACTAATGCATGATGACACATTCAGAACAAAACTCAACCCTCTGGAACTTGCAGCTTGCAGGGGCTTAACTATAGGGGAAGCATGGGAAGCGGCTGCTTTGGACTAAAAGGTTTTGTCAGGGCCCCCTCAACAGTATTACACAATGAAATGATATACAGTGACAGTATAGCCATTGTAGAAAACGGATGGAACAGCTGCCGGGCCTGGTCTGAGAGAGCGCTCTTTACTATCGACAGGAATGGGGGCGGCATGAAAGGAAGCGGTTGCAAAAAAATTACTGGAGGCGGAGGGGCCCCATTCATAAATTTGCTGTGGGGCCCAGTCATTTCTAGCTACGCCACTGGCAGCTTGGGATGCATTTGTGCTAGTAGTGCAGAACTCCCTTGGGAACAGACGAGCTGCAAACTATGCTGAATTAGTAGACAACCTGCTTACAGCATATGAACAACTTGGCTGCCGAATGTCATTGAAAGTGCATTTCCTACATTCCCATCTTGACTTTTTCCCACCCAATTTGGGACACGTTAGTGACGAACACGGAGAGTGGTTCCATAATAATATTTATACAATGGAGAACAGGTATGAAGGCCGCTGGAATCCCAACATGATGGGGGACTACTGCTGTTTTTTGCAACGGGGAAATATGACCGTTCACAAATTCAAAAACAGATGCCTGAAGCACTTTTACCAGTACTGGGCCTCGCTCAAGTAAGACTTTTAAACTGAAAAACTAGACTTTTTGAAATTTTGTTATTCCATTACATTTTCATACACTGTTTACTACGCAAACTTTGATGTAGATCTGGTAATTGTTGGAGTAAAACTTAATTCCAAGTGCTTAATTCATTTAGGCACACTTATGCATAGCAAAATTTCGTGACATGTTACAACAATTCTGACTTCGGATTTGTAATCCGCATACTCGATTTAGTATAGGACAAATGGTTTTTGCCCAGTAGCAGACAAAATTTATTATTTTTTTTGCATGGTGATAATGGATGCAGACCTATTCATTTCAATGGAGCCGCAAAAGATGACCATGTGCTGTCCGCAACTGTTGCTCCATTCCGCGGCCCCGCAAAAAAAATAGAACATGTTTTATTCTTGTCCGTTTTGTGGACAAGAATAGAACATTTCTATAATGGGTGCGGCATCCATATTTTGCGGATTCTGCAATTTGCAGACCGCAAAACATGACGCAGTAAATAATGATAATAATAATAATAATACTCACCTTATCCATTTGAGTGCGAAGAGGCTTCCGCAAAATTTTGTCATGCTGGCCGACGTGGTGATGTCATACGTCACCGCTAGAGGTGAGCGAATTTCTTAAAAGTATGATTCGGCTGATTCGACGTATTTTACAAACAACATTTGCTTTGTGATTAATTACTTTGTCATGAAGCGCATTTTTAAAAAAATATCGGGTGCAATGACAGGGAGCTGGACGGGATTTTGCCCAAGATCTTCAAGCAAGATGGAGGCTGGTGGCCCATCTTGAGCAAATGGAGGAGGTAAGCTAGAATTTTTTCATTTTTTATACTATTTCAGGTTAAATCGATTCGCTGACACAGAGCACGAGGAAATTCGACTTCTATTCAAATCTAATTTATCCTGAAATTCGTGGGATTCGATTTGCTCATCTCTAGTCGCCGCGCATATTTTGCGTAGGATCTTCAAGCAATATGGCTAGGGCGGCCTCTTCGCGCTCAAACGGATGAGGTGAGTATTTTTTTATTTTAACCCCTTAGGGACACAGCCTTTTTACACCTTAGGACCAGGCCATTTTTTGAAAATCTGACCAGTGTCGCTTTAAGTGCTGATAACTTTAAAACGCTTTGACTTATCCAGGCCATTCTGAGATTGTTTTTTCGTCACATATTGTACTTCATGACACTGGTAAAATAAAGTTAAAAAAAATATTTTTTTTTGCATAAAAAAAAGTCAAATTTACCAAAAATTGGGAAAAATTAGCAAATTTCAAAGTTTCAGTTTCTTTACTTCTGTAATACATAGTAATACCCCCAAACATTGTGATGACTTAACATTCCCCATATGTCTACTTCATGTTTGAATTATTTTGGGAATGATATTTTATTTTTTGGGGATGTTACAAGGCTTAGAAGTTTAGAAGCAAATCTTGAAATTTTTCAGAAATTTACAAAAACCCAATTTTTAGGGACCACTACAGCTCTGAAGTCACTTTGCGAGGCTTACATAATAGAAACCACCCAAAAATGACCCCATTCTATAAACTACACCCCTCAAGGTATTCAAAACTGATTTTACAAACTTTGTTAACCCTTTAGGTGTTGCACAAGAGTTATTGGCAAATGGGGATGAAATTTGAGAATTTCATTTTATTGCCTAATTTTCCATTTTAACCCATTTTTTCCACTAACAAAGCAAGGGTTAACAGCCAAACAAGACTGTATCTTTATTGCCCTGACTCTGCCGTTTACAGAAACACGCCATATGTGGCCGTAAACTACTGTACGGCCACACAGCGGGGCGTAGAGTGAAAGGTGCGCCGTTTGGTTTTTGGAAGGCATGTTTTGCTGGACAGTTTTTTTGACACCATGTCCCATTTGAAGCCCCCTGATGCACCCCTAGAGTAGAAACTCCATAAAAGTGACCCCATCTAAGAAACTACACCCCTCAAGGTATTCAAAACTGATTTTACAAACTTTGTTAACCCTTTAGGTGTTGCACAAGATTTAATAGAAAATAGAGATACAATTTCAAAATTTCACTTTTTTGGCAGATTTTCCATTTTAATATTTTTTTTCCAGTTACAAAGCAAGGGTTAACAGCCAAACAAAACTCATTATTTCTGGCCCTGATTCTGTAGTTTACAGAAACACCTCATATGTGGTCGTAAACCGCTGTACGGGCACACGGCAGGGCGCAGAAGGAAAGGAATGCCATACGGTTTTTGGAAGGCAGATTTTGCTGGACTGGTTTTTTTGACACCATGTCCCATTTGAAGCCCCCCTGATGCACCCCTAGAGTAGAAACTCCAAAAAAGTGACCCCATTTTAGAAACTACGGGATAGGGTGGCAGTTTTGTTGGTACAAGTTTAGGGTACATATGATTTTTGGTTGCTCTATATTACACTTTTTGTGCGGCAAGGTAACAAGAAATTGCTTTTTTGGCACCGTTTTTTTTTTTTTTGTTATTTACACCATTCATCTGACAGGTTAGATCATGTGGTAATTTTATAGAGCAGGTTGTCACGGACGCGGTGATACCCAATATGTATACAATTTTTTTTATTTATGTACGTTTTACACAATAATTTCATTTTTAAAACAAAAAAAATGTTTTAGTGTCTCCATAGTCTAAGAGCCATAGTTTTTTAAATTTTTGGGCGATTATCTTAAGTAGGGTCTCATTTTTTGTGGGATGAGATGACGGTTTGATTGGCACTATTTTGGGGTGCACATGACTTTTGGATTGCTTGCTATTACACTTTTTGTGACGGAAGATGACAAAAAATGGCTTTTTTTACACCGTTTTTATTTTTATTTTTTTACGGTGGTCATCTGAGGGGTTAGGTCATGTGATATTTTTATAGAGCCGGTGAATACGGACACGGCGATACCTAATATGTATACTTTTTTTTATTTATGTAAGTTTTACACAATGATTTCATTTTTGAAACAAAAGAAATCATGTTTTAGTGTTTCCATAGTGTAAGAGCCATAACTTTTTCAGTTTTTGGGCGATTATCTTGGGTAGGGTATGATTTTTGCGGGATGAGATAACGGTTTGATTGTTACAATTTTGGCATAGATGCGACTTTTTTGATCACTTTTATTACCTTTTTTGGGAAGTAAGGTGGGCAAAATTCCAATTTCATCATAGTTTTTAATTTTTATTTTTATGGCGTTCACCGTTCAGGTAAAGTAACATTACCGTTTTATAGATCAGGTCATTACGGACGCGGCGATACCAAACATGTGTAGGGAATTTTATTTTTTTCATTTTTAATCAGTGATAAATGTGTTTTTTGATTTTTACTTTATTTTTCACTTTTTTCACTTTTTTTTTGACCCAGACCCACTTGGTTCTTGAAGATCCAGTGGGTCTGATGTCTGCATAATACAGTACAGTACAATATATAGTACTATACTGTATTTTACACTTTGTCTGAACAGATCTATGCCTTTCAGCACAGATCTGTTCAGCACCATGGACAGCAGGACGCCTGAGAAGGCGTCCTGTTGCCATGGGAACCTTCCCCGTCTGCTCAGTAGTGGCCAGAACTGCGCAGACGGGGAAGGGTAAGGACGGGGCTTGGGGGGGCTGCCAGGAAGCTCTCTCCCTCTCCATTCGGAGGGGCTGCAAAGGCACAGCAGCCCCCGATGGGAGAGGGAGGGAGCTCCCTCTTACTGTTAACCTTTTCCATACAGCGGTCCGTACGGACCGCTGTATGGAAAGGGTTAAACGGCTGACATCGCATCACCGATGTCAGCCGTTTATACCAGGGTGCCAGCAATGTGCTGGCACCCTGGTATACCCACTAGACGCCAACGATTACGCAATGGGAGGCGGGCGGGGGATCGCGATCCCGCCTACCGCACCGCCCGCCTCCCGCACCGCCCGCACCGCCCGCAACCCTCCCCCAACCCTCCCCCTGCACCTCCCACCGGGCAAAAATCACTAAGGGGTGCAGGGGGGGGGGATACAGATGCACTTTAGGAATACTAAAGTTTCTGATCCCCGCGGTCAGGGACCGCGGGGATCAGAAACTGCAGAAATCGCAGCAAACCGCAGGTCTGAATTGACCTGCGGTTTGCCGCGATCGCCGACATGGGGGGTTCACGGGACCCCCCCGCGCATTTAGCCTAGGTGCCTGCTCAATGATTTGAGCAGGCACCGGGTTCCGATCACTGCCAGCCGCACGGCAGTGATCGAAAATGCACAGGGCGTACATGTACGCCCTGTGTCCTTAAGTACCAGGGCACAAGGGCGTACCTGTACGCCCTGTGTCCTTAAGGGGTTAATCTCCATTTCAGGGAAAATTGATTTGTTACCACAAAGCATGAGGAAATTCTGATTTGTGGCGAATCGTATTTCCCCTAAAATTCGGATGGAAGTCCACTTCACATACTTCGATTTGCTCAACACTTTCACACATCAGTGAATCATGGACATGTGCTGTCTGTGTTCTCCATGGACAGTACATGTATCCATTGATTGCAGTTTGGAGGCATGCATTACTTTGGTTAGTGAAGTGGATCAAACGCGCCCATTCAAGTCATAGAGGCCACGAAAACCACTTACACAGCACAGATGGCATCCATGTCCCGTCAGTGAATTTCACTCACCCTCCCTAGGAGATGCTCTGGGAACTAATTTTCAGCCTTGCACTGTATGTGGATAACGGATGAGACACGGACCAAACACGGATTCTTCACAGACATCTTCACAGATGTAATTCTGGACACAGATGTGTGACAGAAGCCTAGCACTGTCTTCACAGATTGGGGAATGTCAGACTGTGTAGGGAAACACCCAGGGGAGTAGCTAAAGGCTCATGGGCCCTGATGCAAGAGTTCAGCTTGGGCCCCCCTTCCCTCAGTGCTTTGTGGCCAGGGGCAGGAAAACACATATCCTTCCTGCTGCCTAAGGCAAAAATTGAAACGGCACATTCCCCCCATGCCAAATTCTTGACCTAACACCTTCCCTCCAACCAGAGGTGTAACTTGACCTGCATGCCCTATAATACTGGTATTTTCTTATGCGGCACAAGGTTCTTTGGGCTCCTGGGCCCGGTAGCGACTGCTACCTCTGCACCTCCTATAACTATGCCCCTGGAAACACTCTATTGACCAGGGGAATTGTAGCACCTAGTTGTCATTTCATTTACACATTTACAGGAACAATAACAGAGGAACATAAAAATGCTGAAATCTAGGACAATATGGTCCAGAATTGATAATTCATGCAGAAATATAATTATTGACTTAAATAGAGAAGTCAGCAGAGCCAAAAGATACTTTTTAAAGGGGTTGTCCCATGAAAAATATTCTACAGTTTTCACACCAGCACCTGGATCTGAATACTTTTATAATTGGATATAATTAAAAATTTTGCTTAGCCACTGAGTAATTTAATAAAATGTATGTGTATAGCGCCACCGGCTATTTGTTCTTTTCCTTATTTCTTGTCCACTTCACTGAGATGGCCGCACATGCTCAGTTTCATCCTTCTACTGACTCCTGAGCTGTGATAGGGAGAGCATGGACACGCCCCCTGAGCTGTGATAGGGAGAGCTGAGGCACGCCCCCTGAGCTGCAGCAGAAAAGACACTCCCCTTGAGCTGTCAGATTGATATAAATCTAGCAGTGCAATGAATGGGGAGATCTCTGGATCCATGTGAGGTACAGGGCTCGTTCTAGCTTTGTTAGAAAGAGATTGCCATATACTATATTATGTCTGATTATTATATTTTACATTGGTCATGGGACAACCCCTTTAAAGTTTAGATTCTCTTTTACAGACACATTCAGCTCTGCTACAGCTATACTTACCTGTAGATTTTCCTGTCCCTGTTTTATGTATTCCTATGAGACTGTGGGAGATACAGAACATATGTTCCCGCTGTTAGTTTATTTAAGTATTGGCTGAGTTTATTTACTCAATTTAAGCAGAACAGGTAAGACTCAAATGTACACGAAAATTCAGCATGTCAGATGTAAGGAAAGCCAATGTTTTAAGAAGTCTGTCAGAAAACATGGAGAGGAAAGTGCTGGTGCTTTGTTGTGGCATCCCGTATTACAGTATGGAGCCAGCAGTCGTCCCCTTGTCTGCATGGCCTGGATTCAATAAGCAGTTCTCTATGCGGATTATGACAATGTGGTCAAGGCGAGCAGATTTTTTCACTCTACCTTCTCATCCCAGAGAACACAGAATCTGGTATTTATTTTTGCTGTCCTTGTTCAGCATTTTAAAATATTCACAATTAGATTCAGGCTATGCTTATTTGATATGATTATTATAACTGCTCCGCCACGGACATGAGCACAGCGCAAGTCAAAGGAAGGAATTTTCCCTATATAACAAAAGCATCATTTGCATCCAGTGTTTAACTATAGAGAGGAATGTATAACAAACAGATCGGCCGCAGAACGTGCGGTCACCATCACTCCGCTAATCACTTGTCACACGCTTTAACTGTGTTCACACGGATACGAGGAGGGCGTACCTGAGAGTACATTATTAAATATAATGTATACTAGCACAAGTATACTTCATCTATTTCATTTAATGTTTGTGCATGTCATTAAAAGATATTGACAGTAGCCACTATAACAGTGACATCTACAGTACCCCGCCCCTTTAACAGTGACCTCCACAGCGGCCTGCCCTCTTAACAGTAACATCCACAGTGCCCTCCCCTTTAACAGTGACCTCCACAGCAGCCGCCCCTTTATTAGTGACCTCCACAGTACCCCGTCTCATTAACAGTGATTTCCACAATAACCGCCCCCTTAACAGTGACCTCTACAGAGCTCTGTTCCCTTAAAATGTGACCTCCACAACACCCCGCCCCTTAACAGTGACCGCTACAGAACCCCTGCCCCTTAACATTGACCTCCATAGCGGACCGTTCCTGTCACGACCTTTGGTTTGCGCTGTGACACTGTTGCCACACTTGCAGTTGCCCGTGGCAACGTGTTGTTGTGAGAGCATGCGGTGGCAGTGTCTTGGCCTTCTGGGTAATTGCCGTGACATGGTTGCCACGCATGCTGTTGCTGGTGGTAACATGTGGTTTAGTATGCTTGTGTGTGCACTTCCCCTTTAAGTTGTAGCCTCCCTCTGTCTGGTGCTGTAAGGGTTAACTCCCTGACTGGGTGTGGTCACTTGGCTTATATCTTCTGTGGTTTCCTGGCTGGAGTCAGTTGTACTTCAGCTGTTGTTAGTGCTGGAGCTCTGTCCCAGTCCAGGGTGTTCCATCTGTCCAGTGAGGGCCACCCTGAACACTGTGTCCACCTCAGACCCAGTTCACACAAGGTCGCTGCCAGCAAGCATTCCCAACCAGCACACAGCCAGTACACAACAGGAATGCAGCCAGCACACAACACAAGTGACAAAACCACTGAGACATGGACAAGGGGAAGTAAGAGGATTCAGCGTCGGAGCAAGGATGTTTCTCTAAGACTGCCGTCCTTCTTTATATACACTGAGCAAAAATACAGGGAGTGCAGAATTATTAGGCAAGTTGTATTTTTGAGGATTAATTTTATTATTGAACAACAACCATGTTCTCAATGAACCCAAAAAACTCATTAATATCAAAGCTGAATATTTTTGGAAGTAGTTTTTAGTTTGTTTTTAGTTTTAGCTATTTTAGGGGGATATCTGTGTGTGCAGGTGACTATTACTGTGCATAATTATTAGGCAACTTAGCAAAAAACAAATATATACCCATTTCAATTATTTATTTTTACCAGTGAAACCAATATAACATCTCAACATTCACAAATATACATTTCTGACATTCAAAAACAAAACAAAAACAAATCAGTGACCAATATAGCCAACTTTCTTTGCAAGGACACTCAAAAGCCTGCCATCCATGGATTCTGTCAGTGTTTTGATCTGTTCACCATCAACATTGCGTGCAGCAGCAACCACAGCCTCCCAGACACTGTTCAGAGAGGTGTACTGTTTTCCCTCCTTGTAAATCTCACATTTGATGATGGACCACAGGTTCTCAATGGGGTTCAGATCAGGTGAACAAGGAGGCCATGTCATTAGTTTTTCTTCTTTTATACCCTTTCTTGCCAGTGGAGTACTTGGACGCGTGTGATGGAGCATTGTCCTGCATGAAAATCATCTTTTTCTTGAAGGATGCAGACTTCTTCCTGTACCACTGCTTGAAGAAGGTGTCTTCCAGAAACTGGCAGTAGGACTGGGAGTTGAGCTTGACTCCATCCTCAACCCGAAAAGGCCCCACAAGCTCATCTTTGATGATACCAGCCCAAACCAGTACTCCACCTTGCTGGCGTCTGAGTCAGACTGGAGCTCTCTGCCCTTTACCAATCCAGCCACGGGCCCATCCATCTGGCCCATCAAGACTCACTCTCATTTCATCAGTCCATAAAACCTTAGAAAAATCAGTCTTGAGATATTTCTTGGCCCAGTCTTGACGTTTCAGCTTGTGTGTCTTGTTCAGTGGTGGTCGTCTTTCAGCCTTTCTTACCTTGGCCATGTCTCTGAGTATTGCACACCTTGTGCTTTTGGGCACTCCAGTGATGTTGCAGCTCTGAAATATGGCCAAACTGGTGGCAAGTGGCATCTTGGCAGCTGCACGCTTGACTTTTCTCAGTTCATGGGCAGTTATTTTGCGCCTTGGTTTTTCCACACGCTTCTTGCAACCCTGTTGACTATTTTGAATGAAACGCTTGATTGTTCAATGATCACGCTTCAGAAGCTTTGCAATTTTAAGAGTGCTGCATCCCTCTGCAAGATATCTCACTATTTTTGACTTTTCTGAGCCTGTCAAGTCCTTCTTTTGACCTATTTTGCCAAAGGAAAGGAAGTTGCCTAATAATTATGCACACCTGATATAGGGTGTTGATGTCATTAGACCACACCCCTTCTCATTACAGAGATGCACATCACCTAATATGCTTAATTGGTAGTAGGCTTTCGAGCCTATACAGCTTGGAGTAAGACAACATGCATAAAGAGGATGATGTGGTCAAAATACTCATTTGCCTAATAATTCTGCACTCCCTGTATAAACTCAACACTTTCGGTTTTGCTCCCATTTTGCATGAGCTGAACTCAAAGATCTGAAGCATTTTCTACATACAAAAAAGACCCATTAATCTGAAATATTGTTCACAAATCTGTCTAAATCTGTGTTAGTGAGCACTTCTCCTTTCCCAACATAATCCATCCCACCTCACAGGTGTGGCATATCAAGGTGCTGATTAGTCAGCATGAATATTGCACAGGTGTGCCTTAGACTGCCCACAATAAAAGGCCACTCTGAAATGTGCAGTTTGATCACACAGCACAATGCCACAGATGTTGCAACATTTTAGGAAGCGTGCAATTGGCATGCTGACTGCAGGACTGTCTACCAGAGCTGTTGCCCGTGCAGTGAATGTTCATTTCTCTACCATAAGCCGTCTCCAATGGTGTTTCAGAGAATTTGGCAATACATCCAACCGGCCTTACAACCACAGACCACGTGTAACCACACCAGCCCAGGACCTCCACATCCAGCATGTTCACCTCCATAATTGTCTGCGACCAGCCACCCGGACAGCTACAGCAACAATCGGTTTGCATAACCCAAGAATTTCTGCACAAACTGTCAGAAACCGTCTCAGGGAAGCTCATCTGCATGCTCGTCGTTCTCATCGGGGTCTGGACCTGACTGCAGTTCGGCATTCGATGACATCTGGCACGTTGGAGAGGTGTTCTGTTCACGGATGAGTCCCGTTTTTCACTGCTCAGGGCTATGGCAGACAGTGTGTGTGGCGTTGTGTGGGTGAGCGGTGTGCTGATGTCAACGTTGTGGATCGAGTGGCCCATGGTGGCGGTGGGGGTTATGGTATGGGCAGGCGTATGTTATGGACAACGAACACAGGTGCATTTTATTGAAGCCATTTTGAATGCACAGAGACACAGTGACGAGATCCTGAGGCCCATTGTTGTGCCATTCATCCACGACCATCACTTCATGTTGCAGCACTGCAAGGATCTGTACACAATTCCTGGAAGCTGAAAACATCCCAGTTCTTGCATGGCCAGCCTACTCACTGGACATGTCACCCATTGAGCATGTTTGGGATGCTCTGGATCGGTGTATACGACAGCGTGTTCTAGTTCCTGCCAATATTCTGTAACTTCGCACAGAGGAGTGGACAAACATTCCACAGGCCACAGTCAACAACCTGATCAACTCTATGCAACGGAGATGTGTTGCACTGCGTGAGGCAAATGGTGGCCACGCCAGATCCCCCCCCCCCCCCCCCCCCGGGTAAGGCAAAACTGTGCACATTTCAGAGTGGACTTTTATTGTGGGCAGTCTAAGGCACACCTGTGCAATATTCATGCTGTCTAATCAGCACCTTCATATGCCACACCTGTGAGGTGGGATGGACTATCTTAGCAAAGGAGAAGCGCTCACTAACACAGATTTAGACAGATTTGTGAACAATATTTGAGAGTAATGGATCTTTTGTGTATGTAGAAAATGTTTCAGATCTTTGAGTTCAGCTCATGCAAAATGGGAGCAAAACCGAAAGTGTTGCGTTTATATTTTTGTTCAGTGTATTATTACTTTTGTTAAATTTCTAGTTATAATTACTAAATAAGTTTTGAGATGACCACCCACAATTGCATCTTCTATCTCATACAACAGCTTTGCTGTTTGTGGTGTTCTTTTTGCTTTTGATGTGTATTTTTATGGTCCATGGCGTTCTCTTCATGGTGTTTTTTACAAGATGAAACAAAACTATGGGCTCCAGATGTTAACTGAAGGTCTCTGAGAAATGCAGGACACACAAAAAGTTTATTGCTACTAGTGGTTTTGTTAATTAAAGGGGTATTTCCATCTCAAATATTGATGGCACAGCGCTAGGATATACCATCAATGTCAGATAGGTGGGCGACACGCCTCTGGGATCCCCCCCTATCTCCAGAATGGCCCCCCTGAAATAAAGGGAGAGCAGCCAGCCTCCCTCATATGTGTCTGTCTATCTCATATCTATCTATCTTGAGTGTGATATCACAATACAAAAGCCACTGAAAAATATTAAATGTCATAGTAAAATTATACAAAACAAAATTTAAATACTAAAATAATACCCCCCCCCCCCCAAATTACTATAAATTATTATCATTACAATTATTTGGCCTCGTGCTCCTGGACCACTCCATATGTCCCTCTTTTGGCCAATACCACAATCTGCCTCCAATCCCATACAGCAGGAAAAAAAACACAATAGAAAAAGAACATTGCGCCATCTTCCATTAGATGCCGCATTATGAAGCTGTTCTCTCCTAGTGTCCGTCTTTCCGTATTTCTTTCCACCCCCCACTGTCTGCTGTACCCAGGGCAAAGGACCAGCTCAAATTCTGAATACCCCAGCCAAGGCAGAGCAGCGTGTTGTTGCCACCTCTGGCACCCAGCACCAAGGGCAGATGGCCTAGTAGCTTTTGAGCTATGCCCTGGCAGCAAGGGCGGACTGGGAACTTTAAGTGGCCCTTGAAAAACTACTAAAAGTGGCCCTGCTTTGTAGTCAAGTCCAAATTGATGGAAGGCAGGGCCAACACAAGTAGGCAAGGCCAGCAATACCATATTGTAGCACATTATATAATCCCAACAGAGCCAAATACCATAGTCCATCACAAAATACTGCCCTATCAGCACAAAATTCATCCCCCAAAACTTCCACTGGCCTCTGTGAGGAGGGCTCAGGCGGCCCACCGGGAAATTTCCCTGTAAGGTCTATGACCAATCCACCCCTGGCTGGCAGGGAGTACAGGGCACCACAATGAGTCCAGGGAGTACAGGGCACCACAATTGGTCCAGTTTTAGGCCAGTCTTGGCTTTATGGCTCAACAGATTTTCTATAATTTATGCCAAAAACGAATATAAGGTATAGCTCAATTCTATAGCCAGTGTAGATTTTCCTCCAACCCAGACAGGCAATAAATAAAAACATATTAAGATGCCAGAGCCAATTTCGGCCTGCAGCAGCCTTGCACGTGTGGATGAGCCCTTATGCTGTGAGTTGAGCTGAGGTTAAAGGGGTTGTCCCATGAGTAATATCAAACATGAAAATCAGACATCATTTAGTACATGACAATATTTTTATACCAAAGCGAGAACCGTCCCTGTACCTCATATGGATCCAGAGATCTCCCCATTCATTGCTCCAATCACTCTGCTAGATTTATTTTAAGCTGGCAGCTCAGGGGGCGTGCCCTTTTTCAGGAGTCAAGTTTTTTTGTTGCAGCTGGTGGCAGTTGTAGGATGGATCTGAGCATGTGCGTCCACCTCAGTGAGGTGGACAGAGAATTTAGATAAAGGGCAATCAGCAGGTGGCGCTATACAGATGGATTTCATTGAAGTCAACAGCTATAGTACATTAATTACAAAAAAAAAATAAGTACTCAGATCCAATTATAATAATAAAATAACAAAAATCTAATATAATTAAAAAAATAAGTATTCAGATCTAATTATAATAATAAAAAATAATAATAAATTCTAATATAATAAAAAAAATTAAGTATTCAGATCCAGGTGCTGGTTTGAAAAATTGTAAATATGTCTCTGTGAGACAACCCCTTTAAAAAAAATAGTCACTGGTGTAGAAAAAATCCAGAAAATCTGTAGAAACACTCGAAGCCGGACAGGGAAGGACAGAGACTGTGGTGACATGAAAAGCGTCTTCTGATACTTTGGGTATAGAGTGTAGACAGTCCGCCGGGTGACAAGTGGAAGCCACGTAAGTTCAGTTTCTACCTCTCCTGAAATCCTTCAAGAAAGCAATTCTGGAGGAAAAAAAAAAGAATTACGGTTTCATTCCAGGCTGCGAGTGCCAGAGGCAGTTAGGAGGGTGACGGATATCTATCATGAAACGTCCAGTGCCCTGGCACTCCGTCAATTTATTTACTGACCTTCAACGCAACAGACATAAACCTGACCCCGTAAGATGGAGCCTAAGGGGAAATGGCACCGAACACCGATTCCTATATCCTGTTGTTCTGCCGTCTAAATTACTGGCTAATTAATTACCACTGGCATCTTTGGCATTGCCTGTCAAATCGGATTAAGTGTATCTCTTCACTGTTAAAATCTAGAGGTTTTTTTCCCCAGTCCTCGTGCAGATCAATGCGGCTCCGAGAGCAGGTAGCTTTTAAATAAAGAAAACAAGGCTCACAATTGTCGCCAGTGATTTATAGACTTTCATTAGCTGCTCGCCACCTGCAACTTCTGGCCCCTGTCTGGAATCAATTAGTCAATTTAATATCATTTATTTTACAAATTTTTTCTTGTCTCGCGAATCGATGTTTGGACCATGAATCAGGCGACTATTGGACCAGAATATATTTGTAAAGTGTCAAAGGAGCCTTAAAAGGGGGAATATTTCCCTGAGAGAAGATATAGCCATGTAAATCAGCAGAACGCATCGTGATTCAAAGAGAAGCAATTATACTGTAGATAGGAGGGAGATGGATAGATGATAGGAGATAGATAGATGATAGAATATAGAGATAGATAGAAATGAGATAGATATGAATTAGATAGAATATAGAGATAGATAGAGGATATAGATATACTTTAGAGATAGATATGAAATGGATAGATAGATAGATAGATAGATAGATAGATACATTGAAGAAAAGATGGCAGCAGATAGACTGATAAATCAAGTATAGATAGTAGATATATAGATAGATAGATAGATAGACATGACGGAGGCTGGCTGCTCTCCCTTTACTTCAAGGGATCCATTCTGGAGATAGATGTGGTTCCCAGAGGCGGGGCCCCCACCTATCTGACATTGATGGTATATCCTAGCAATGTGCCCTCAATGTCGGTGATGGAAATACCCCTTATATTAACAAAACCACTAGTAGCAATAAACCTCTTGTGTGTCCTGTATTTAATATTTTCCAAAGACCTTCAGTTACCATCTGGAGCCGATAGTTTTGTTTCATGAAGACAACGCCATGGACCCCAAAAAAACACACACCAAAAGCAAAAAGAACACCACAAACAGGGCAGCATTGCTCGCAGTGTCCTTCATATTACACACTATTGGCTTTCTGGACGCATCTTTCATTTGCAAAAAGCCCACCAGTTTTGATAAATGTCCCCCATTGAAGTCGCCCTCAGGCCTCACACTAAATATAAATTGTTTAAGCTTGACAATTTCAGTGTAACCATCCCGCCAACTAGTGTGTAGATGTCAGGAGAGATAAGGATCAGGATGGTTGGATTTCAACATGCCCAATCTTTTTGTTTTCAAGGGAGAAAAGCTGCTTCCATAGGTGTCTGTCAGCGGTTTACTACCGATTGAGCACACATGCATGCTCGGCGTTACTGATCACGCATGTTTATGGTAGGATCATGCAGTATCACACAAGCATGTGCAGTCCAGGAACTATGGTCCATGTAAAAGGTGCATTTCCTGGACCCACAGCGGCTCAGCAGACACAAGCTCACTGCATCAGAATGAATATGGGTCTACTATCCCATAATTCACTGCATCATGGGAGCGTGGGCCAGAAGACTCATGGTCGGGCTGGAACTCACAGCATCATAGATCATTTTGAAGCCTAGAGTTCAGCTTCAGCTAAGTCACAGTTGATCCAGGAAAAGTGTCCATCACACAAATCTGCATTATGTCCTGCATTCCTCTGTTATTCCTCCTAGAAATGTATAACCACATCAACAACTGGGTGACAACACTGAAATTCTTAGCCAGACATTGGTCACCACTGATTGGGCTGCGTCAAACAGTGTAGAAACATGTTCTGCTGGCAAGGTGAAGGGTAACACTTATACAAATCTATTAATACATTTCCAAGAGGAATAACCAAAGACAAGTTTCTGCAGAGAACCTCAAGAATTGCTATTACATGGGTAATACAAATATTTACAATATAATAAGTATCAGGAGAGGTGACGATTCCCCTATAATTTGACTTTGTATCGAGGTCACAGTTGTCAGCGCTCGACAACTCTGGCTCCATCGTTCTTTCATCCGTTGGCTTCATCTATCACACTTTGTTTCATTCCTGTTTCGCGCACTTCTCATTTTGTCATGACAGAGCTCAGTTGTCTCTGTTATGACTTTAACTATATTAGTCATTTTTTTGGACGCAGTCGCCGCGTCGTTCCTATCTGGCTGCGCTAGGACGGTTCACACACGGGCAGCTCCACAATATGACAATGTCTGTTCTTTCCAACCGGTGCTTAAATCAAAATGATACCAAGCAGTCGACTTTGAGTGATTAGTGGGGATCATGCGCTGCTCCTCTCTGCTTCTCAGAATAATTTTATCTTATGCGGTGACATTTGACGTTGACATTGTACATGACCTTAATGTATGTTTTATTCCAAAGCGGGACTGACACATGAGTAACACGTATGTACAGTTTATTAGAGGCGGAGGACGTTGCAGCGCTAGGGATCAATAGGGATGTAAACTTTCTGCCCTGAACAGACTGTTGGCTACGTTCAGACATGGCAGGTTTCTTGCAGAATGTGTATTCTGCATAGGAAAATTCACTGCAAATTACAGTACAATAGATGAAATTACCAGTGCATTATTATTATTTATTAAGTGTTCTTGCATGGCAAGACCACTAACTGTTATTTCACATATATTCTTATTATTATAGCCACATTTACCACCCTAACTCCTCCCACAATTTTTACAGTACATAGACAGTAATATACCGAAACATGCGGATTGTTCCCGATTGGTGTGCTATTACTTTGTGGAACGTTTCGTCAAATGGTTCACAAAATATCGGCGTTTTTGTGGCGAAATTGGTCCCATAGGAATGAATGGCGGAATGTTCAAAGCTAGAGTGTGAGCTGAAAAATCAGGACATGATTTCTAAACTGCCACCACTCCCTCATTTTCAAGCCACCTACACAAATCTTTTATCTAAACGTTCAGCTATCCCTGCTGCCACTAAAATATCCACGGCTAAGCCATAGTGACCATTTGTTTGCAACTCACGCCGCCAATTGACATTCATTGAAACTTCACTCTAGCCATTCATTGAAACTTCACTCTAGGGCAATTTCTAAACTGCGACTGTGCCTTAATTTTTAATATTTTAGAGAAATACTATGCATCAAAATGTAGGTCTGGGTCTTGTCTTGTGATTCTTATAATATAAATCTCTTCGCTGTTGGATTTATAATTTTACAACTGTTTGAAAATGGCAACCTCCAGTGAAGTGAGCAAGTTGGAGCAGTTTGTTTTTAACTGCTCTTCTCTGCCCTTGCTGTAGAGTGAGTTGCCATAGGAACCCAGGTGTGTGAGCAGCCAGCAGTATGACAAAAGCTAGAGTGTGAGCTGAAACATCAGGACATGATTTCTAAACTGCCACCACTCCCTCATTGTCAAGCCCACCTACACAAATCGGCTGCTAATGTTTTTATAACTGTATGTTTTAATGTAACTGTGAAGCACTTTGAGCAATAACATTGCAATTAAATGTGCTATATAAATAAAAGTTGAAATGCATTTTTCACTCTATCAAGCTTGCCATGTGCACTTTTTAAATTTGATCAATCAATTGGTTAGTGTAATGTTTACTATCTTTACTCACTCCAAACACTCCACAAAAGGCGCACATACATAATACAATATAAAAGAAATAGCAATAAGCATGAACAAAACAAGTTACAGGCAGGTGCAAAAGGAGAGAGGACCCTGCCCACAAGGGCTTACAATCTACAATGTATGGAGGAAGGACACAGTAGGTGAGGGTAAAGCTGGTCATGGCGGTATAGAGGCAGCAGGGTCACTGGTTGTAGGCTTGTCTGAAGAGGTGGGCTTTCTTTTGAAGGATTCCACTGTAGGTGAGAGTCTGATATGTTGTGGTAGAGTTCCCGAGTATGGGGGATGCACAGAAGAAATCTTGGAGGCAACTGTGGGAAGAGCAGATGTGAGGAAAGAAGGAGGTCTTGTGAGGATCGAAGATTGCCTGTAGGACGGTACCAGGAGATCAGCTCATGGTTGGGGCGGCCTTGTATGTCATGGTTAGGGTTTTATACTGGCAGAGAGGTGACGCAGAAGTTTAATGTGGAAAAAGGTGGATTAGTCCGGCAACACAGTAAGTATAGATTGGAGGGGTGCAAGAGTGATAGATGGGAGGCTACAGAGGAAGATGTTACAGTAGTCCAGGCAGGAGATGATGAGGGCATCTACAAGTATTTTTGCAGGCTCCGGGTTGACGAATTGGCAGATCCAAGAGATATTTTTTATTTGGAGTCATTAGAGGATGGAAAAAGCTTGGATGTGTGGTTTGAAAGACAGGGCAGAATCAAAGATTAGATTTCCTTCCTTGCGGCTAGGCCAGTGAAGACTCCTGTTCATCCGTGTCTGGGATGAACAGGAGTCTTCACCGGCCTAGCCGCAAGGAATGAAAAGGCAGAGAAAAGCCAAGAGGATTGGCAGGTAATCCAGTGGCAATAATAACCACTGAACCAAAGAACAACGGTATACTTGGTAATAGAAGATCACACCACAATGAACTGGATCCCATGCAGACGCACTGCAACCCGAACACCATATCGGATTCGGTACAAACCGACACACGTAGGAACCAGCAGTGCAGTAACCGCTCACTGAGTTGTGTTTCCCCCTCTGGGAAACCCTGAGACCCCCTTCCGGAGATAACACAGATATTCTGGGAAATGTCTAGCTATGGAACACCAAACTAGACATAACAAAACACCCATAACATAAACCACACAAAACAAAACAAGAGGTGAGGAAGGGTAAAGGACAGAGGGAACATTGGGGAGACATCAAGGTGACATTGCCGAGACATAGGAATGACATTGATGAGACCTTGATGTTCCACAAGGTAGCCCTCAAGCACTGGGCAGATGGGATAAGCTAGACAAGAGCAAAGCTCCAGCACACACTAAGGCTGGAAGAAAACTGACTCCAGCCTGCCAGCCACAGGCAATATAAACACCAAGTGGCCACACCCAGCCAGGAAGGTAACCCCTCCAGCACCAGACAGGGAAGGAACTAAGATATAAGGGGCAGTGCACACACATGCAGACATATCGACACGTTGCCCCTGGCAACAGCATGCACGGCTAACGTGTCACGGCATACAGAAACAGGGTGGTGGGGACCTGTGCCGTGATTCTTTCTTCCAGCATTATGGAGGTAGGGGACAAACAAGAAGCACATCCTTCTGACCCAGATGGTTTTAGGGGATGGGGGATTTTTCCTTCACCTAAAGGAGTCCTCATTTTAATCTTTGCTATGAGGTACCTTCATCAACATGTACGCCACTGCTTTGGGGGCCAGCGAACTGTGGAAAAAGGTATTTTCAAGACCACTGGATGATGAATTGAAGGAATTTCACTGTATTATGATAATGACATAAGTCCTTGGGGTGTAAAGTAAGCAGAATAAGTAAATTTTCTCAGCCATTAAATAACAGATGAATAGAAATTGGCGAGCGCTGAGAGTTACATAACAAAAACAATTCTGATTGGAAACATGGTATAAACCACAGCTCCGGCTCTGCTACCTCCTCTGTGCACAATAGATGTGACTCTTCTGTTATTGTTGTCATCTTCTCTCGAAAAGACATTTTGACATGGCATCTTCTAAAATATAAATCTCTGCAACGAGCAACGTGTCACTTATTAGATGTTCCCGGCTACGTGTGATACATTCTTTAATACTTGCTGACCTAGAAGTCGAGGGACAAATGGTCAGACTGTTGCCATTTTGATACAATTAGTTTTTATGTTTTTTCAAAAACATCTGCACTAGAATAGATTTGTCTCATTAACCAGAGGTCTTCTTCTCAGGGGCTTCTCCTATAGGTGAAGAAGCACCCACCTGCAGCTCTCAACTTGGGCCTAAAAACCTTCTGCTACTTAACAAGACACCTGTATTGTACATGGCGCATGGTAGTGGGGGATTTTTTGCATTGGATGAAAATAAGCTTTAATTGAATTCTAGAACTGTGCCTGAGTAGCATGCATCAAGAAAGGCAGTCATGGGGTCCTCAGGATAGGTCATCAATTTCGCCAATCCGCTGTATGAGGAGACGGTGCGTGCAGTGCGTACGTGCCGTCTCCCATCTCTCTTCTTGCTCTGCTGCTGCTTTGCCATAGACAGCAGTGGTGAGCAGGAAGAGAGATGGGAGACGGCATGTGCACACATCGGGTTCAGCTGCTGGACGGACATGTAGCAGCACATGCACAGTCTCTGCTTCCAAAGCCAAATGTGCGCTTCTATATGTGTGCCGCAACACACACGCAGTTGCTGAAGCAACATCAGAATTTCTGAGCAGGGGCCCAGGCAGAAGATTGACAGGGCAATCTAGATGTGCGGCCCTGTCAATCAAACGGCAGGTGGGCGACTCTTCACCTGTGAGGACCATCCTTCACAGGTGAAGAACTCTAGCTAATGAGATGAATAGATCCGCTCACCTCTAAGGTTAGTTGCACACTAGCACTGCTCATTGACTGTAATGGGGCCTGGCAGGGTCCGGGCTGTTTCAAGCATTAGTACTGGGATTTGGCCAAACAAAGATGGCCTGTTCTGGCGGTGCTCCAGCCCTTTCTGACTTTGCCAGACACTATGAACCCCGTCAGGCTGTTTCTCTGCCAGAACAGCTTGCTGGAAGATTTAAATGCTTGTGTACAACTGGCCTGCTCTGCACCTTGACGCAAACTATCTGATGGTCTGACAAATAGACTCTTTTTACACTGTTGTGCCCGTCCATGGCGTCCATTGGTAGGGTTTCCTGACCGAAATCTTGGGTACAAACATTTAACAGATGCAATTCATGATACTGGTGTCTTCAAGATTGTATGAAGTGCCACTAATGTTTGTCAAAAGCCATCACTTCCTTAACACACAGTTCCATATATGAATACCAGGGTGATCACACGGGGCATAGTAGTTGTGCTGCATTGCTGTGAAACCCTACATTCCCACCATTTAACTCCTTGACTGTCATGCTCAACACTGCCTGTATCATAATCTGAGACAGGAATTACTCTGATCACAGCACCATAATCTGAGACAGGAATCACTGATCACAGCACCATATTCTGAGACAGGAATCACTCTGATCACAGCACCATAATCTGAGACAGGAATCACTGATCACAGCACCATATTCTGAGACAGGAATCACTCTGATCGCAGCACCATAATCTGAGACAGCGATCACTCTGATCGCAGCACCATAATCTGAGACAGCAATCACTCTGATCGCAGCACCATAATCTGAGACAGCAATCACTCTGATCGCAGCACCATAATCTGAGACGGCAATCACTCTGATTGCAGCACCATAATCTGAGACAGCAATCACTCTGATCGCAGCACCATAATCTGAGACCGCAATCACTCTGATGAGCAGCACCATAATCTGAGACAGGAATCACTGATCACAGCACCATATTCTGACACAGGAATCACTGATCGCAGCACCATAATCTGAGACAGCAATCACTCTGATCGCAGCACCATAATCTGAGACGGCAATCACTCTGATCGCAGCACCATAATCTGAGACAGGAATCACTGATCACAGCACCATAATCTGAGACAGGAATCACTCTGATCGCAGCACCAAACATATATAGAAAGTTCTTGAAAGGACCCCAGGACTGCCTTTCTAGATTGCATGCTGCTCAGGCACAGTTAGGTCTAGAATCTAATTCTAGTTAAAGCTCATTTCAATCCAATGCAAAAAGTCACCCATTACCATGTGCCATGTACAATACAGGAGTCTTGTTACGTGGCAGAGGAGCTTTAGGCCCAAACAGGACTGCTACCTCTGTACCTACTATAGCAACAGCCTGATAATGTCCACATGACAGCCCACATCCAACTAGGGAATCAGCATTGAAAACTCCTCTCTGAGCTTTTCATTCACAAGATATACAGTATATAATATATAAAAGGAAAAAAGATATACAGTATATAATATATAACAGGACACAAGGTATACAGTACATAATATGAGAGGACACAGATATACAGTGTACATAAGATATAGCGTATACAATACAGTTGGATGCCAAAGTTTGGGCAACCTTGTCAATCGTCATGATTTTCCTGTATAAATCGTTGGTTGTTATGATAGAAAAAGGTCAGTTAATCAATATCATATAGGAGACACACAAAGTGATATTTGAGAAGTGAAATGAAGTTTATTGGATTTACAGAAAGTGTGCTATAATTGTTTAAACAAAATTAGGCAGGTGCATAAATTTGGGCACCACAAAAAAGGAATGAAATCAATATTTAGTAGATCCTCCTTTTGCAGAAATTACAGCCTCTAAACGCTTCCTGTAGGTTCCAATGAGAGTCTGGATTCTGGTTGAAGGTATTTTGGACCATTCCTCTTTACAAAACATCTTTTAGTTCATTCAGGTTTGGTGGCTTCCGAGCACGGACAGCTCTCTTTAAGTCACACCGCAGATTTTCAATTATATTCCAGTCTGGGGACTGAGATGGCCATTCCAGAACGTTGTACTTGTTCCTCTGCATAAATGCCTTAGTGGATTTTGAGCAGTGTTTAGGGTCGTTGTCTTGTTGAAAGATCCATCCCCGGCGCAGCTTCAGCTTTGTCACTGATTCCTGGACATTGGTCTCCAGAATCTGCTGATACTGAGTGGAATCCATGCGTCCCTCAACTTTGACAAGATTCCCAGTCCCTGCACTGGCCACACAGCCCCACAGCATGATGGAACCACCACCATATTTTACTGTAGGTAGCAGGTGTTTTTCTTGGAATGCTGTGTTCTTTTTCCTCCATGCCTAACGCCCCTTGTTATGGCCAAAAAACTCAATTTTAGTTTCATCAGTCCACAGCACCTTATTCCAAAATGAAGCTGGCTTGTCCAAATGTGCTTTAGTCCACCGCAAGCGGCACTTTTTGTGCTGTGGGCGGAGAAAAGGCTTCCTCTGCATCCCTCTCGCATACAGCTCTCCTTGTGTAAAGTGCACCGAATGGTTGAACGATGCACAGTGACTCCATCTGCAGCAGGATGATGTTGTAGGTCTTTGGTGCTGGTCTGTGGGTTGATTCTGACTGTTCTCACCATTCGTCGCTTCTGTCTATCCGAGATTTTTCTTGGTCTGCCACTTCGAGCCTTAACTTGAGCTGAGCCTGTGGTCTTCCATTTTCTCAATATGTTCCTAACTGTGGAAACAGACGGCGGAAATCTCTGAGACAGCTTTCTGTATCTTTCCCCTAAACCATGATGGTGAACAATCTTTGTCTTCAGGTCATTTGAGAGTTGTTTTGAGACCCCCATGTTGCTACTCTTCAGAGAAAATTAAAAGAGGAGGGAAACTTACAATTGACCCCCTTAAATACTCTTTCTCATAATTGGATTCACCTGTGTATGTAGGTCAGGGGTCACTGAGCTTACCAAGCCAATCTGAGTTCCAATAATTAGTTCTAAAGGTTTCGGAATCAATAAAATGACAACAACAGTGCCCAAATGTATGCACCTGCCTAATTGTGTTTAAACAATTATAGCACACTTTCTGTAAATCCAATAAACTTCATTTCACTTCTCAGATATCACTGTGTGTGTCTCCTATATGATATATTTAACTGACATTTTTTATCGTAACAACCAACGATTTATACAGGAAAATCATGACTATTAACAAGGTTGCCCAAACTTTCGCATCCCACTGTATATAATAAAGCACACAATATATACACTATATAATATATAAAATAAATTACACAAGATATACACTATACAATATATAAAATTACACAAGATATACAGTATATAATATAATAGAGTACACAAGATATACAGTACAGTATATAATATGAGAGGACACAAGATATACAGTATATAATATGAGAGGACACAAGATATACAGTAAAGTATATAATGAGAGGACACAAGATATAAAGTATATAATAGAGGTCACACAATATACAGTATATAATAGGACATAAAATATACAGTATATAATATATTATAGAGTACACAAGATACACAGTATAAAATAGAGGGCACACAATATACAGTATATAATAGAGGACATAAGATATACAGTATATAATATATAGAGTATACAGGATACACCGTATAATATATAATGCAAGACACAGGAAAAATAACATAAATGAATATCAATATCTGTGTAGTCCATGTCTTCTATTTGGTGGGATCACCCGTTATCCTGAATCTACTCCACACTGTGTGGATAACAATTTCTAGATCTATATTACATCATGTCTCTTTTGATGTGTAATATAATCTTGACTTAAAAGATTATTATTTATGACCTATTTTTTGGGAGTGGAATTATTTATGACTCTCTTTCTTATTAAATTTCATTTCTAATTAAGTGAAAGTAATCTCATTACTAAGAAACGTACCATATGTATATATGATTCTACATATAATTTCATTAATGGGATTCTGCCCGGATGTATGCACAGTTCCTTATGCCCATAAAACCTGCCTTAAAGAGTCATTTCAATCAAAAACTGCTACCTGGACTGATCCATTTTCTTGCCCAAAGGGAAAGAAAAATGTGCCAAAATGTGTCAAGTCAGACAACATTTTTAAAGGGTTTACTTTTTAAGGTCCCTTAACAATAAACTTGTCACTAAGTTTCCGCATTGCTTGGACTCCCAGCAAGCAGCTGCCGTTAGTAGGGAAATCATACAATAAAGGGGCAGTTCACACTGGTTTGCCTTCCTCTGGATCAACTTGCAGGATGACAGGCCGAACTGGATGGACAGATGTCTTTTTTCGGCCTTATGTACCATGTTACTATGTTACACAGCAGCCACGGCTTTAAGCCATTGCTCTGTGATCCTCAGCATTCACGTGTCCAACTGGTGACGTTTCAGTGAGAATTAGACAACGCTTTTACTGTAAATTAGTCTGGCTAGTAACTGAATGTGCCTAATATTTGACAACCATTTTTGTAAACCAGATATAAGTCCAGAGGGTTGTCACCTCTCTTCCCCTGCTCTTCTTGAGAAACGAGTCCATTATTTAACAAGTGGGGACAATGAGCACAGAAGATAGATATGACATCTGTGCTCCTAATGGAGTTCCATCTAATATGTACAACGATGAAGGAAGGAATAGATACACGCGAGGTACTCTTCAATTAAAGAGAGAAAACCCCACAATAATCACTGAAATAACTTGAAACTGATAAAAGTAATAAATAAAAATTTACTGAAAATCAACTAATGAAAATCAGATATTGCTTTTGAAACAAACTAATGAAGCTGGACGGGACAAAAATGATGGTCCCCATAGAAAAGATTAAAAATAATTTGACCACGGGGACATGTTAAACTAAGGTGTGTCCTGTAATTAGCATCACAGGTGTCTTCAAACTTGGAATTAATCAGTCTGCCTATTTAGAGGGTGAAAAGTAGTCACTGTGCGGTTTGGTATGATGGTGTGTACTACACCAGTGTTTCCCAACCAGTGTGCCTCCAGCTGTTGCAAAACTACAACTCCCAGCATGGCCGGACATGCCTTTGGCTGTGCGGGCATGCTGGGAGTTGTAATTTTGCAACAGCTGGAGGCACACTGGTTGGGAAACACTGTACTACACTGAACATGGACCAACAAAAGCTAAGAGGGCAGAGTTATCTCAGGAAATCAGAAAGAAAATTATGGACAAACCTGTTAATGTTAAAGGCTAGAAGACCATCTCCAAATGGCTTAATGTTCCTGTTACTACAGTTGCATGTATTATTCAGAAGCTTAAAGGCTATGTACACCTTTGGGGGCAGTTGTTTTATTATTGCATTCTACTCATTTTGAGCTAAAAATTATTTTTAAATTGGCCTTATAAAAAAAAAAAATGTGGAGCCTTTTTTCTGTACAGGGCTGAGATGCTCTACTAGCTGCCTATGAATTCTCTCTCTCTTCCATCAGCCAGCTTACCTGACGGACTCCTTATCTCTGCTCTCTGACATTATAAACACTCATTATAGCTCAATCCTTATCTTACTGATAAGAATGTGGCTTAAATAGTGGTGTAGCAAACTTAACACTCAAACTTTTAACTCAAATTTCTTAACTCATCATAATATCCCAAAACAAAAGCCACTGAAAAGCAATTGAAGGTGTCGGTGTAACACAACTAGTTTAGTTAACACGTGTAGTTAAAGCATGTGTGTTACCTCTACTACACCTGTAAGTGTTTATGACATCTTAGTAATTTAGAGATAGGGGCTATTAAAAGACCGACATAAAGTGAAAGTACCAGTCATACTGCAAGAAAAAACTGTTAACCCTTTGTGAGAGAAGGCTCAATATTTTTTATAAAGACTAATAAAAAAAATGATTTTTAGCCCAAAATGAGTAAAAAGCAATCACTGCAATGCAATATACACCTCTGAAGGTGTACATAACCTTTTAGGACTATAGGACTGTAGCCAACCTCCCTGGACGTGGCAACAAGAGGAAAATTGATGACAAATTAAGGAGACTGGAAATACGAATGGTAATCAAAGAGCCAGTCTTTGCCAAAGTGAACTTAATGGAAGACGACCGAGGAGGAAACCACAGTTAAAAGAAAATCATAAAAAAGCGTGACTGGAATTTGCCAAATATATATTGACAAGTCACAAAGCTTCTGGGAGAATGTCCTTTGGACAGATGAGACAAAACTGGAGCTTTTTTGGCAAGTCACGTCAGCTCTGTGTTCACAGAAGTAAAAATGAAGCATACAAAGCAAAGAACACCTACTGTGAAACATGGAGGAGGCTCGGTCATATTTTGGGGTTGCTTTGCTACATTTGGCATAGTCTTGAATCTGTGCAGAGTACAATGAAATCAAGATTATCAAGGCATTCTGGAGTGATATATGCTGCCAAGTGTCAGAAAGCTTGGTCTCAGTCACAGCTCATGGATTCTCCAACAAGATAATGACTCAAAACACACAGCTTATAAACATCCAAGAATGGCTAATAGCAAAGCGGTCTGGAGGAGGCAGCCTTCAAACCTGAGACAGCTGGAGCAGTCTGCTCACGAGGAGTGGCCAAAATACCTGTGGACAGGTGCAGAAGTCTCACTGAGGGTTAGGCTAGGACTACATGGTGACAACTACACTGATGTGTCACGCGACATTCATGTCTCACCAAATATTGTGAAACATTTATTGTAATGATAGTCTATGGTGTCGCACTGCGATGTCGTGTTGCAGTCGCCGCATATCACAGTGTGCCACCATGGACTATCATTACAATAAATATCATGCGACATTAGTGTGACAAATAGTCGCATGACACATGTCGCCGTGTACCCTAGCCTTACAGAAATCGCTTGATTGCAGTGATTGCCTCAAAAGGTTGCACAAGGTTTTCATAGACTCAGGATAGGTTATCAGTATCTGATCAGTGGGGGTCCAATACCCAGGACCCCTGACAATCAGCTGTTTGAGAAGGAAGCGGTACTCACGGTAGTGAATGGGGCTGAGCTGAGATACCAAGCACAGCCGCTATATAATGTACAGCGAGGTGCTTGGTGAGCACTGATGACTGAGGATAGGTCATCAGTATTAAAGTCACTTTTAAGGGTACCATTTTTGTCCAGGCATCTATCTATCTATCAACCTCATCTATCTATCTACAGTTAGGTCCATATATATTTGGACAGAGACAACATTTTTCTAATCTCTGTTCTGTACATTACCACAATGGATTTTGAACAGAACAATTCAGATGCAGGTGAAGTTCAGGCTTTCAGCTTTAATTAAATGGGTTGAACAAAATGATTGCATAAAAATGTGAGGAACTAAAGCATTTTTTAAACTCAATCCCTTCATTTCAGGGGCTCAAAAGTAATTGGACAAATTAAATAATTGTTTATAAAATGTTTTGAAAACCCTTTGTTGGCAATGATTGCCTGAAGTCTTGAGCTCATGGACATCACCAGACGTTGTGTTTCCTCCTTGTTAACGCTCGGCCCGGCCTTTACTGCAGCCGTTTTCAGTTGCTGTTTGTGGCCTTTCTGTCTGAAGTTTATTCTTTAACAAGTGAAATTCTCTATTAGGTTCAGATCCGGTGACCGACTCGGCCATTCAAGAATATTCCACTTCTTTGCTGTAATAAACTCCTGGGTTGCTTTGGCTTTATGTTTTGGGTCATTGTCCATCTGTATTATGAAACGCCAACCAATCAGTTTGGCTGGATTTGAGTGCACAGTCTGTCTCTGAAAACCCCAGAATTCATCCGGCTGCTTCTGTCCTGTGTCACATCATCAGTAAACACTAGGGCCCCGGGGCCACTGGCAGCCATGCACGCCCAAGCATCACACTGCCTTCGCCGTGTTCTACAGATGATGTGGAATGCTTTGGATCATGAGCTGTACCGTGCCTTCCCCATACTTTTTTCTTTCCATCATTCTGGTAGAGGTTGATCTTGGTTTCATCTGTCCAAAGAATGTTCTTCCAGAAGTGTGCTAGTTTTTAAAGATTTTTTTTTTTAGCAAAGTCCAATCTATTCTTGAGGCTTATGAGTGGCTGCACCGTGCAGAGACCCCTCTGTATTTACTTTCATGCAGTCTTCTCTTTGGTAGATTTGGATATTGATGCACATATATCCTGGGGAGTGTTGTTCACTTGGTCGGCTGTTGTGAAGGGGTTTCTCTTTACCATGGTAATTATTCTGCCATCATCCACCACTGTTGTCTTCCGTGGGCGTCTAGATCTTTTTGCATTGTTGAGGTCACCAGTGCTTTCTTTCTTTCTCAGGATGTACAAAACTGTAGATTTTGCTGCTCCTAATAGTGTAGTAATTTCTCGGATGGGTTTTTTCTGTTTTCGAAGATGAAGGATGGCTTGTTTCACCTCCTTTGACCGCATGTTTACTTCTCAGCAAAATCTTCAAAATGCAAGCACCACACCTCAAATCAACTCCAGGCCTTTTATGTGCTTAATTGACAATTAAATAATGAAGGAATTGCCCACGCCTGCCCATGAAACAGCCTTTGAGTCGATTGTCCAATTACTTTTGGTCCTTTTAAAAACAGGGTGCCAAATTTAAAGGAGCTGAAACTCCTAAACCCTTCATCCAATTTTAATGTGGATACCCTCAAATGCAAGCTAAAATGTCCATTATATAACTATAACTTGAATATGTTTTAGTAAACATGTAATAAAAACAAAATTAGTGTCAGTGTCCAAATATATATGGTTCTAACTGTATGTATCTATCTACATAGTGTTCCAAATTTTTATGCAAATTGGATTTAAGATGTAATTTTTTGTTTTTTAATAAAACTCATGGTTGGTATCGTGTCTCAGGGCTCTTTGGATCACTGAAATCGATCTCAAACACCTGTGATAATTAGTTTGGGCCTAATTAAAGGAAAACCACTAAAGAAGGACATTCCACATTATTAAGCAGGCCACAGGTTTCAAGCAATGTGGGAAAGAAAAAGGATCTCTCTGCTCCCAAAAAGCGCCAAATAGTGCAATACCTTGGACAAGGTATGAAAACATTAGATAGTTGACGAGAACTTAAGCGTGATCATCTTAATGTGAAGAGAATTGTGGCTGATCCAGAGCAAAGACGGGTTAGTGCAGATGAAAGCAGAACTAGGAAGGTTTCTGCCAGACAAATTAATTGGCTTAAGAGAGCAGCTGCTAAAATGTCATTACAACGCAGCAACCTGTGAACCTCAAGGTGTAGGATCCTCCAGAGAACTTAAGTTGTAAATAACCCTACTATTTGGCCACCCATTAACCAGCGCTCACAAGCAGGAAGGGTTGCTCTGGGCCCAGACATACAGTACATGAAGACTAATTTTCAAACCGTCTTGTATGCTGATAAGTGCTGTGCAGCCCTGGATGGTCCAGATGGATGGAGTAGTGGATGGTTGGTGGATGACCACCATGTTTCAGCAAGGCTGTGACATCAGCAAGGAGGTGGTGGAGTCATGTTTTGGGCCAGAATCATAGGTAGAGATCTGGTAGGCCCCCCGAGGTGTGAAAATGACCTCAGCAAAGTATATAGAGTTTCTGACTGACCACTTTCTTCTATGGTACAAAAAGAACCATGCCTTCCGCAGCAAATTCATCTTCATGCTGACAATGTACCATCTCATGGTGCAAAGAAGACCTGAGTCATTGGCTGCCATGGGAGAGAAACTCATGGTCACCATCCTCCCCTGACCTCAACCCTATTGAGGACCTTTGGAGTAAGACAAAGGTCTATGTAGGTGGGAGGCAGTTTATAGCAAAACAGCAGCTCTGGTAGGCTATACTGACATCCTTCAAAGAAATTCAAGCAAAAACTCTACAAAACAAGTTCAATGGATGCAAGAATTGTGACGGTGATAATAAAGAAGGAGTCTTATCTTAACATGTAACTTGGCCTGTTAATATGTGTTTGATTGAAATAGCTTTTGATTTCAGTAAATGTGTACGGGTTCCTGTTTTATAGGCTAGGGCAGCTCTAAAGCCCGCCCATTAGTTCCGGTGACATCACAGGGAACACTGCTAGGTCGAAGCCTCTGCCTAGCAGAGACCCGGCACGTCACCGGATCTGCTGAGTAAGCCCTTGCCCTGCACAATTCAGCACATGAAATGCTCCTGTGCTTATATCAGAGGGCCTGTCTGGGTGAAGAAGGGGATAAACCCCTTTAATGCTGCAAATTCAACAAATGACAATTTTCAGTTTAACCTATAAAATTTTGGGAAACTCTGTTGTGCATAATAATTTGGAACACTGCATTTTGAGTTTAGTGATAGATAGATAGATAGATAGATAGATAGATAGATAGATAGATAGATAGATAGATAGGAGATAGATGGATGGATAGGAGATAGATAGATATTAATGATGAGCAAAGTATTCATAAATTCGATTTGACTGATTTGCCAAATGTTACAAAAAAATCTGCTTCATGACGAAGCACATTTCTTTGTAATTAGTGGGTGCAATAACATTGTACCCCTCAGATGCCGCGTTCATACAAGATTACGGCATCTAGTATTAATAAGAGAGTGTAACAAAAAAACATACCTGATCCATTTGCTTTCGACGGGCCGACTGCTGCCATCTTGTTTAAAGGTCTGGCGCAAAATCTCACGCGGCCCAATATGACATCATGCCGGCCGGCGTGGTGACATCATACATCACCCCTCACGGAATTTCGTCCGAGATCTTCAAGCAAGATGGCAGCAGGCAAATGGATCAGGTAAGTATTTTAGGTAGTGTTTTTTTACACTATTTCAGTTTAAATCGATTCTCTACCGATATCACTAATAGATCAGCCGCTCCGCTTTAGAATTCATTTTATCTGTTTTATTTAAAGAAATTTCATCCCTCTCCCGCATAATAAAAACATCGGCTTTGACTAAAATTAACTATGCAGCCAGTAATGTGTCCTAGAATGGAATAATTATTAGCTACTTTTATATCCCATGAAACAATGTTTTATTTCAGGAAAGTAATAAGAATCCTCTGATTGTGGTTATTTTGATTGAGTCGTTGGAGAAAATACCGAAAGCAAGTGATTTCATCTTTTTTTATTTCAAACGGCAAAATGATTAGAAATTAGATTTTCACGGCCAACATATCTAAGTGGCCTGTATTTAATTCTCCGCTTCAGAGAGATGTAAGACTACAATGCGCTTAGGAAACAGTGGTGCTAATTGCTGCTTCTTTAGGTAACAACTTTTTATTCCCAAAGGAGCCTAAATTTGTCAACTTGGAGAATTAACCCCCGATGAAGTGGAGGAATGGAAACTAATACGTCCTATTGTTGTTTTCACAGGATTGTCGTCAATGCCTCTGTGAACCTCATGTCAACACAGAGCTTGGGGATTGTCTTTGGACCGACCCTTCTGAGACCCAAGAATGATTCAGGGAACATGGTCGTCTGCATGGTTTATCACAATCAAATTGTAGAGATGATGTTATTAGAATTTGATGCCATCTTCTGTTAATTAGAACTGAATTGGGCACAAGCACATTAGTCAATATTTAGCACAAAAAAGATCCAGTGCATGGCAAGTCAACCTCAAAGTCCCAATACAAGATCTGAGATAGGACCCAATCATTCATAGTAGTTCTCATATGGGACCAAGGGACATTTTGGTTCCCCTGTCGGCTCCAGGACTTGGGTGCATATGATACCTTTGAAGTCACTATAATTATGCTATGTTATAGTTACACCGCAAACCAAATTTAGAGATGGGAGCCTCAGTCTATGATCTCTCCACCCTGGAGGGCCGCTGATACATTTAAAGGGGGTTTCCAGGAGAATAATTAAAACAAAATGGAGCAGAATGGAATAAAAATAACAAATAATCATTACTCACCTGCCTGATCCCCTGTGCTCTGCACTTCCTGCTCCCACTCAGCCTATCAATGGCCACAGTGGGGACCTGCCCAAACCAATGATTGGCCAACAAGGTAATCCAAGCCCTTTCCTGTGTGTCAAGCTTGGAACAAGGAACTTGAGATCTTTTTGGATTAGAGTAGCAAAGTGTGGACCAGTGAAGTATTATTTGGTAATTTTAACCTATTTTGCCTAAGGTTTTGAAACCCTTTAAACGTTCATGGTCCCCAATCTGAATTGGTGTGGTGCAAAGCTTCATTTTCACAGCAACATTTTAGTGGAGATGGTCAATTATCCCTGGGCTCTTTCTTGGTTATAGGACCTGATCACAGGGGTTTGAGCAGTATGACTTTACTCTCTTTGTCAACTGCTTTATCCTTGGGCTTGAGTATAGACTAGCCAGTTTGTAGTATGGAAAATCATGATATTTTTTCTTTCATTTTCCTTCATTTTTTGGCCATAGAAATATATTGTTGCCTTAGGTCCTAAGATTCCTTATACCCCAAAGCTCCCTACATACATTTGTTTGAATTAAATTAAATGGAGGCCCCCTAAACTGTGAATGTCTTAGACATTATTATTATTATTATTATTCAAATTCTTTACTTACCGTCAATAAGCAAAAAGATGATAAATTCCTCCCATAGAGTCAAACAATAAAAATGTTTTGCTTGCTGCCACCACCAGGGGGAGCTTAGGAGCTTACTGCATACTATGTTATTAATTTTAATGTATCAACACTATGCATTGCCCCTAATAGTTGTTTCTGGCACCCAGAAATATGTCATTAAACTCTATCTATACCAGGGATTTGGATCTGAATCAGAAAAACTGAGTTTTGACCTCTATAGAAATACATTAAAAAAGAAAATCATCAGCACAGAATTTTCAATCTATTTAGATTACAAAAATATCTAATGCACAATAGTAGACATTCATTGTAAGACTTGACCATGTTTTAGGTGGGTGCACAACTTTTTTGTTTCTGTATATACAGTATGAATTTTATAGGCTCTGATTTGTACTTTGTTTTATACTATACATGAGAAGCTTTTTTATGGAATTGTGAAGGTCTGCGTGTACAGTATGACATGAATGTAATGAAGATACCCGAGCACAGAAATGAATCAATGTATGAAACGTCTTTGGGTAGTTCATGTGTTCCATATTGTACGGGAACATCTTGCACCATTATAATGTTACGCAGTTATTGCTTTTGTTTTGTATCATTTATCAATAAACAATGTTTTGAATATACTGAAACTTTTAGGAAGTCCAAAAAGCCCCAAAATCCCCCTTTTTAATAAATAATAATTGGGGGGAATAGGATTTCAATAAAATATTGGATGGTAAGAATGTAACTGGCTGGAGAGTTTTGATAAAACAGCGCTGCTTCAAAGAATATCAATGCAGCCTCCTTCTTAAAGGGTTGTGTCACTTCAGTAAGTGGCATTTATCATGTAGAGAAAATTAATACAAGGCACTAACTAATGTATTGTGATTCTCCATATTGCTACATTTGCTGGCTTGATTCATTTTTCAATCACATTATACACTGCTCATTTCCATAGTTATGACCAACCTGTAATCCATCAGCGGTGGCCATGCTTGCACACTATAGGAAAAAGCGCCAGCCTCTCATGGCCGGGACTGTGGGGATGCATATAGGCTGGTGCTTTTTCCTATAGTGTGCAAGCACGGCCACTGCTGCTGGATTAAAGGGTGGTCATAACCATGGATACGAGCAGGGTTTAATGTGATGGAAAAATGAATCCAGCCAGCAAAGGAAGTAATATGGACAATCACAATACATTAGTAAGTGCCTTGTATTAACTTTTCCTACATGATAAATGCCATTTGCTAAAGCGACACAACCCCTTTAAATGTTAAAGGGTTTCTCCCATGATTACCGTAAAAATTGAAATCAGATGTCATACAGTACATGATAATCCCTTTCAAACAAAGCTAGAACCAGCCCTGTACCTCACATGGGTCCAGAGATCTCCCCATTCATTGCTCAAATTGCTTGAAGCCGGCAAAAGAGGGGGGGGGGGGGGTCCATTCTGCTATAGCTTACTCCCTGCAGCAGCTCAGAGGCGTGTCTTTCTCTTGTAGTTCACTCCCTATCACATCTCAGGGGTTATGTCCTTTCTTCTGCAGCTCTCTCCCTATTACAACTCACAAGGTGGGTCCTTTCTCAGGCTGGTGTGTCCTCTCTGCTGCAGCTCTCTCTCTATCATGGCTCATGGGGTGTGCCCTCTCTGCTGCAGCTCTCTCTCTCTATCACAGCTCATGGGGTGTGTCCTCTCTGCTGCAGCTTTCTCTATCACAGCTCATAGGGTGTGTATTTTCTGCTGCAGCTCTCTCCCTATTACAACTCACAAGGTGGGTCCTTTCTCAGGAGGGTGTGCCCTCTCTGCTGCAGCTCTCTCTCTATCATAGGTCATGAGGCATTTCCTTTCTGCTGCAATTCTCTCTCTATCACAGCTCATGGGGTGTGCCCTCTCTGCTGCAGCTCTTTCTCTATCACAGCTCATGGGGGGTGTCTTTTCTGCTGCAGCTCTCTCCCTATCACATCTCAGGGGGCATTTCCTTTCTGCTGCAGTTCTCAACCTGCACCTGTTGCAGTTTTTAACAGTACATACAGCTGGTGGCACTTAAGGGATGGAACCGAGCATGTGCGACCACCTCAGAGATGTTATTGAGGTGAATATAGACATGAGGAAAAGAGCAAGCAGCAGGTGGGGCTAAACAGATAGATTTTATGAAATAACTCACTGGCTATGCCAAACTTTCAATTACTTGCGATTAGAAAGTATTCAGATCCTGGAGCTGCTGTGAAAAATGCAGAATGTTTTTCATCGGACAGCCCCTTTAATGTACTTGCACAGACTGAGCATACTGTCGTATATTGTTTCCACTTTGCTGTAATCAGGATAGTTTCTGTACAAAAGACACCATCACTGCACATAAAAAACAGCCATGACGTAAGGATACGGTTTTAATGCAATAGTTTTCCACAATGGGAAAAACTGCAATAAAACTTACATATAACTGGGACTGACAGGGACTGACGAATGATGCAAAGTCCGATGCTCTCCTTTGCCCTGAATTGCGCAGGACAAAGGCATTTTGTAGAGTCCCAGGGATGAACCGGGCTCTCCTTTGGGCTGCCATGCGGAAGCTTCCTCCCAGCAGTGTGTTCGGTGACGTCACCCACACTGATGAGAGGGCTTTAGTGCTGCCCTAGCCTGTAAAACAGCTAGGGCAGCGCTAAAGCCTGCCCATCAGAGCCGGTGACGTCACCGAACACACTGCTGGGCGGAAGCCTCGGCCTGGCAGTGTGTTTATAGTAAATAAAAGAGCCCTTGCCCTGCGCGATCCTGCGCAGGGCAAGGGAGAGCATCAGAGCATGAACTTCTCCGATGCTCATGTCAGGGGACTGCCTTTAAATGCTTCCGTCATTTACATTTGTTGCTTACCACTAGCGTTGAGTGAATTGAAGCCAAACAAATGGATCCGAATTCCTGGAAAAATTGGATTCGCAGCTAAGCCGAATTTCCTCGTGCTTTGTGGTAACAAATCAATTTTCTCTGAAATGGCAGTAAAAAAACCAAAAAACATACTCGCCTCATCCATTTGCTCGCGGAGAGTCCATCGCACCCACCTTGATTGATTGGGATTTTGTGCGGGGTGACATGTGACGTCAGCGCGATTGGGGGGCACAGTGACACCGCGTCTGGCCAGTGTGATGACATCACGGGCTTCAATCAAGATGGCAGTGACGGCCTCTCCAAGAGCAAATGGATAAGGTGAGTGTATATATAATGATTTTTAACCTGATTAACCCTTGAAAGGCCTCAATTGTAGCATCAGATTCCACGATCAGCAGTGAAGGCGGCATCTGAGGGTTCAATGACAAAGGGCGGCGAGATCGCCATTCCCCATCATTGCGCTCGCTACATGCAAAGGATTGCGCTTTGTCACAAATCAAATTTCTTTGTGAAATTTGGCGAAAGCAGCCAAATAGATTTTTTCATAAATCCGCTCATTACTACTTACCACGATTATGTACATAATGGACTCTATCAGATTTCCCTTTGCAATATTACAATTTTCCCAACCTCCGTAGACAGCTTGTTGTGTCTGTGCTTTAGTTTCAGGTTTGATTCTGCGACACCATGTGTCACCTATAACACAACCGCTACCTCTGCGCCACCTACAACTGCGCCGCTGTGCAAACAGATATAAAAAATTCCTTATATTGTGACAGGTTTCTCATACTTCTCTGTCTAATTGCGCCATTATTAAGTGTAATTACGTGTGGCTAATTCTTGTCATTGAGATTCTAATAAGGGGAGTTTAATTAAGGATATCATGATAGAAACATTTAGCAGTTTGCTCAATAATCTCCTTTATAGAATGGGTTAATTAAACTGCATTTAGTGCCAAATTATCTTCTTTTTCCAGATCATAAGATATTTATAAGGGAAAGGATAAAAAATTTAAATGTCCAAGTTATTTTTTTTCGGTGTTGAACGAGGAACTGTAGCCATGACTTGTAGTGGTAGAAGTCATACAACTTTTTTAGGGAATATAGAAAATTGTGAGACGACCCTTACTAATGAGGCACAATGAGACTTTGTGACTGGCATTGGTGGTACTCCGCGTGTCCCGTGCTGGTGAGTCCCAGGTGTCACTGTGGGTTCACTGGCCCCAGACTAAAGTGGTTGAGAAGATCTGGACTACATTTGTGATCAAAGGCCTGGCCATTTACCTTACCGGGCATGGTACAAGGTTACAGACTGTGATACAGTTCACCAACTATCATTTGGAGAGAAGGGAAGGGGAAGGAAAGACAAACAGAAGATAGACACATATGAGGTAGAAAGGTAGAAAGAAAGAGGAAGGAACAAAAAAAAGAAACCAATAGAAAGCCAGACAGATGATCGAAAGGATGATAAATCAATATGATATCTGAGCTCTAAACTGAGTTCCATACAAAAGAAAGAAAGAAAGAAAGAGAACGAAAAGAAACAAAGAAGGAACCAATGGAAAGTCAGACAGATGATAGATAAATATATATGTTATATGAGATAGATATATAGATATTAGATTGATAGATATGAGATAGACAAATATGAGATAGATAGTTAGATATGAGAGACAGTGATGGCCAATTCGCCGTGTTCGCCCGTGAACACATGCGGGCTGCCATCTTAAATCACAAGTCCTTACCTGTGCGTGTGCGCGAGCCGCTCCGAAACATATGAGGTCACCGGGAGCAGGCAGTTCCGAGAACAGCCCGATGAAGGCCCCCGGCGGCTGTTCTCGAAACTGCCTGCTCCCAGTGACCGCATTTGTTTCAGACCGGCTCGCGGCGCAGGCACAGGTAAGGACTTACCTGTGCATCGCAGGACTTGTGATTTAAGATGACAGCCCGCATGTGTTCGCGGGCGAACACGCAAACTGGCCATCACTGATGAGAGAGAGAGAGATATTAGATAGAAGATAGATAGGAGATAGATAAATAGATAGATACGATAGATAGATAGATAGATCAATATGACATCTGATGTTTCCTTCCCTCCTTTCTTTCTCAGTATCCCTGAGGATTGATTGTTGGGTGCTGCTGATGCTATGAGAAATTATCTTGTAGTTTTTGCCACCGAGTTGTAATATCAGACTGGTCCACTTGTCCTGAATGATGTTGCTGTTGCAGGTCAGTCCATACACAACACCGAGGAGATGCTGGATCGCTCCTGGCAGGTAAATATTTCCCTGTGTTAAGCAAAGAGTTAATACTTACAGTTCAAATAAACTGAGGATCCTACATCAAGAAGACGATTCCAAAAATAAAACCATGAAATCCACCTAACTTATCATAAAAAGATAATGGGACCCATAAGTACATCTGGTTGCATCATCCAACAATTTATTTTTGGATTCTCTGAAATATAATATATGATTATCTTTCTGCAATTGCTTCGAAGATGCTGCTGAAAATCTCCCCCCGTCTGCAAGTCTTAAGAAAATTTACTCTGTTTTCCCGAAAATAAATAATCCGACTGCCAGGAAGTCCAGGTGAGACCTAACGCTAAAAGTGAAAATGATGTATTTGAAATGCAAAAGAATACAGGCTTAACATTTCCCAGCTATCAGTTCTAAGGTCACAGTCAGCACAACTGGAAACTTCAAAATGACTTCAAAAACAGCAAACGCTAACTAGATTTCACACTAGATTTCATTTTACTTGGCATTACAGAAAGAATGCAGGTATTAAATTGACTGTTTCCTGCATACAATAAGGTTAATTAGCGGCATGGGATGGAAATTGGTGTAGACATAACTCTTTTGGACAGGTATCAAAAATAATCCCTGGCTGCTCACGAAAAAAAAAAAAAATAATCGTTTTCCCAAAAATAAAAAATATATCTTCTAAAGAGCAAACTCTTTAAGACGTTCTCCAGGTGCTCTAGACGTGGAGGCTTAAAGCTACAGCCTCATGTGAATTCCTATTATTTCTATGATACGGCTCCCTCGGCCACACTTAAATTAGTAGAGTACTTGAAGATGAGATGGGGAAGTGAATCTAAAGGTTTTTTTTTGTACAAAGTATCAGAAGCAGCAGGGATGACTATAAGCAAGTCCATTCTGTGCATTTTCACTGAACCTTTAAGCTCCTTACCAATAAGGTTAATAAGGGTCTTTGCAAGTTACCAATCACTGTGATGAATCGACTGTCATCTAGGTATAAAACGGGCCCTAAACTGATTCCCTACGTTTGCCTCTAACTGATAAATGTAAGTCGTTTTGTCCCAATATCGCATTAAATTCCCTTCATTTATGAGTCATTTGGAGATCTGTATTCCTACCTGCCCCGGTTAAGCAGATTAATGGCTTTTCCTATCTTTTCATCCAATAGAGTCTTAATTTAAGAAGGGCTTAGATGTATTTAAAATGTATTTCTCTAAGAAAAAAAACTTCAATCTTCTCCTTATCCTCCAGATTCATTTGGTTATCCGGGGCTGTACGTTTGATATGAAAATTTCGAAACTTCTCCGTATTGTAAAAAAAAAAAAAAAAAAATGGATGAAAAAAAAATATTGAAAAAGGTGACAAGAGGGGGGAAGTAATTAGTGACTTTCCCTGAGTTCAGTGAAAAAGTTAAAATGAAGTAACACATTACTTTTTATGTTAAGATTTCACAAGACAAATCTTGCCTGTGTTTTAATTGCATGTGACCCTGGCTGTCCCACTCTGAAATGAAGTGCCGTAAAATTAAAGATGACAGACGCTCAAAACAAGTCTTCTGATCTTGATTAAACTACAAAGACCCCACTTTCTCTCTCTGCTGCAATTCAGATATGATGGTCTGTTTTATTTGGGGAATTGCTTCATTAATGTTTCTTTGACTCAACGTGTTTATCATAAAATATACTGGATATAGTGAGATCGTGTACGGAGAAATGCAGAATAAAGGCAAGTTCTAAACACGGAGTCTTAATCGCCCCTGGAACAAATCTTTTTCCTCTCTTTCTTTTAATCTCTAACTTTATTTGATGATGGCATGGGTATAGAACACAAAGCGGTTTGTAGTCATTATGATACATTTAAGATCCTCTCGAGAGTTTAATGTAACTTTTTTAGTGTAGGTAAAATAAAAATTGGGGCAGAGACAGGATGGCTGTGGCCATTGAGAACAATAATTGGTGAGTAAATAGTTGTTTCCCACTAATTCCCACCAAAATTCTCTCAGTTAAAAATTTTGGGTCAGATAAGACAGGTGTAAGGATGTGGCCAATTAGACTAATAATTGGTGACAAAATAGTTGTTTCTCCAAATGGAGACAGTTTCAAATATGTCCTCAGAGAAAAATTTTGGAGTGAGACAAGATGGCTGTGACTATTGAGACCAATAATTGGTGAGTAAATTGTTGTTTCCCACCAATGGAGACAACTTCCAAAATTCTCTCAGTTGAAAATTTTCAGTGAGACAAGATGGGTGTAGGGATGTGGCGATGAGACTGATAATTGGTGACAAAATAGTTATTTCCCCCAAATGAAGACAGTTTCAAATATGGCCTTTAGAGACAAATTTTTGGGGTGAGACAGGATGGATGTGGGGCTGTGGCCATTGAGACCAATAATTGGTGAGGTAATCATTGTTTCCCACCAATGGAGACATCTTCCAAAATTCTCTCAGTTGAAAATTTGGGGTGAGACAAGATGGTTGTAGGGATGTGGCGATGAGACTGATAATTGATGACAAAATAGTTATTTCCCCCAAATGAAGACAGTTTCAAATATGGCCTTTAGAGACAAATTTTTGGGGTGAGACAGGATGGATGTGGGGCTGTGGCCATTGAGACCAATAATTGGTGAGGTAATCATTGTTTCCCACCAATGGAGACAGCTTCCAAAATCCTCTCTCAGTTGAAAATTTGGGGTGAGACAAGATGAGTGTAGGGATGTAGCCGACGAGACTGATTGGAGACAAAATAGTTGTTTCCCTCACATGGAGACAGTTTCAAATATGTCCTCAGATAAAAATTTGGGGGTGAGACAAGATGGCCTTCATTCTGTGACCAATGAGACTGACAACAAAAGAGTAGTTGAGGACATCTGATGGAACAAACTACTGTCAGATGTACTTGGGAAGTCTACAGTAAGTGAATTTAAGCATGCCTTTCTATCCTAAGATAAATAAAAAGACCAGACTAGATGGACCATGTGGTATTTTTCTGCAGTTGTTTATATGTCTATGTTTCTATGACTATTTGTGACAAAATGGTTACTTCCCACCTATGGAGACAGTTTCAAAAATGTTCTCAGTTAAAAACTTGGGGGTGAGTCGATGCCTGTGGGTCTGTTTGGTGGAGGTCTGACACTGGGGATGCCCTACGATCAGCTGTTTGAGGAGACCACGGCATTCTGTGAGCACTACAACCTCCTCACAGCTTACCAAGCACAGCTTTGTCAATTGGATACACAAATATATCAATAATAATTACCAGTTTGTCTGACTGGGACTACATTTTTGAGGGTCCCCTGATGATAAGCTCATGATAGGGTGTCCTGTTGTTGGGACCTCCATCAACTGTAATCTGTTGGGATATCTGGCATCAAATGTTCAGTTCTGCTGCAGCACCACCACAGGGCAGATTTAGCATTGTATGTGGCCATGCAGGGAAGTAAGTAAAGACCAGAGGGGACCACCAGAGCTCAACACTGGAGTAGCGGGGGATTTAACAGGAGTTTAATGGACAAAGAGTAATTTAAAAAAATATATATTCTATAACATTTTGTGCTATTAAGCTTGTTTCACATTTGTGTTAAGCAGATTCGGCAGACTGTTCCGGCCGGAACAGTCTGCCAGATCTGCTTTAATGTAGATGTGAAACAGGCCTTAGACACATTTTTTACACAGTAGTTCCTCAGCTGACATCTGGTGACTATTGTCACCAAGACCAGAGATCAGCTGGTTTTTGGGAAGCAAGCTTTTGGAAATGCCGCTTGGACAACCCCTCTAATGGACTTTTTTGTCATCATAATCTGCAGTCTATCAGCGTTTTGTAGCTAAAATTAGCATTACTATTACACGTGTGCTAAATGTCTATCTTAAGTTTGACGCCCTAATATGCAAAAGTTAAAACTAACTCTTTGAAGCCATGTCTTCTCCATCATTCACCACTTTTGACCAACTAAAGAATATGAACTTGCATTAGAGGTACTCTTCGTACAGAAACCAGATCTATCAAAATTACCATACTTTTTACATGAAAACGGTAGAGGGCATCATAGGAAGGACCGTTAGAATGATAGGTAGAATGAAAAAACAGATCTAGGCTACACCTGCTCACCTTGGGTGGCTAATTTAGAGTTGAGCGAACACCTGGATGTTCGGGTTCGAGAAGTTCGGCCGAACTTCCCGAAAATGTTCGGGTTCGGGATCCGAACCCGATCCGAACTTCGTCCCGAACCCGAACCCCATTGAAGTCAATGGCGACCCAAACTTTTCGGCACTAAAACGGCTGTAAAACAGCCCAGGAAAGGGCTAGAGGGCTGCAAAAGGCAGCAACATGTAGGTAAATCCCCTGCAAACAAATGTGGATAGGGAAATGAATTAAAATAAAAATTAAATAAATAAAAATTAACCAAAATCAATTGGAGAGAGGTCCCATAGCAGAGAATCTGGCTTCCCGTCACCCACCACTGGAACAGTCCATTCTCAGATATTTAGGCCCCGGCACCCAGGCAGAGGAGAGAGGTCCCGTAACAGACAATCTGGCTTCATGTCAGCAGAGAATCAGTCTTCATGTCATAGCAGAGAATCAGGCTTCACGTCACCCACCACTACAACAGTCCATTTTCCTAAATTTAGGCCCAGCACCCAGGCAGAGGAGAGAGGTCCCGTAACAGACAATCTGGCTTCATGTCAGCAGAGAATTAGTCTGCATGTCATAGCAGAGAATCAGGCTTCACGTCAGCCACCACTGCAACAGTCCATTGTCATAAATTTAGGCCCAGCACCCAGGCAGAGGAGAGAGGTCCCATAACAGACAATCTGGCTTCATGTCAGCAGAGAATCAGTCTTCATGTCATAGCAGAGAATCAGTCTTCATGTCATAGCAGAGAATCAGGCTTCACGTCACCCACCACTGTAAGAGTCCATTTTCATAAATTTAGGCCCAGCACCCAGGCAGAGGAGAGAGGTCCCGTAACAGACAATCTGGCTTCATGTCAGCAGAGAATCAGTCTTCATGTCATAGCAGAGAATCAGGCTTCACGTCACCCACCACTGCAACAGTCCATTTTCATAAATTTAGGCCCAGCACCCAGGCAGAGGAGAGAGGTCCCGTAACAGACAATCTGGCTTCATGTCAGCAGAGAATTAGTCTGCATGTCATAGCAGAGAATCAGGCTTCACGTCAGCCACCAATGCAACAGTCCATTGTCAGATATTTAGGCCCAGCACCCAGGCAGAGGAGAGAGGTCCCGTAACAGAGGATCTGGCTTCATGTCAGCAGAGAATCAGTCTTCATATCATAGCAGAGAATCAGGCTTCACTTCACCCACCACTGCAACAGTCCATTTTCATAAATTTAGGCCCAGCACCCAGGCAGAGGAGAGAGGTCCCGTAACAGACAATCTGGCTTCATGTCAGCAGAGAATCAGTCTTCATGTCATAGCAGAGAATCAGGCTTCACGTCACCCACCACTGTAAGAGTCCATTTTCATAAATTTAGGCCCAGCACCCAGGCAGAGGAGAGAGGTCCCGTTACAGACAATCTGGCTTCATGTCAGCAGAGAATCAGTCTTCATGTCATAGCAGAGAATCAGGCTTCACGTCACCCACCACTGTAAGAGTCCATTTTCATAAATTTAGGCCCAGCACCCAGGCAGAGGAGAGAGGTCCCGTAACAGACAATCTGGCTTCATGTCAGCAGAGAATTAGTCTGCATGTCATAGCAGAGAATGAGGCTTCACGTCAGCCACCACTGCAACAGTTCATTGGCATATATTTAGGCCCAGCACCCAGGCAGAGGAGAGAGGTCCCGTAACAGAGGATCTGGCTTCATGTCATCAGAGTAATCAGTCTGCATGTCATAGCAGAAAATCAGGCTTCACGTCAGCCACCACTGCAACAGTCCATTGTCAGATATTTAGGCCCAGCACCCAGGCAGAGGAGAGAGGTCCCGTAACAGAGGATCTGGCTTCATGTCAGCAGAGAATTAGTCTGCATGTCATAGCAGAGAATCAGGCTTCACGTCACCCAACATTGGAACAGTCCATTGGCATATATTTAGGCCCTGGCACCCAGACAGAGGAGAGGTTCATTCAACTTTGGGTAGCCTCGCAATATAATGGTAAAATGAAAATAAAAATAGGATTGAATGAGGAAGTGCCCTGGAGTCCAATAATATATGGTTAAGGGGAGGTAGTTAATGTCTAATCTGGACAAGGGACGGACAGGTCCTGTGGGATCCATGCCTGGTTCATTTTTATGAACGTCAGCTTGTCCACATTGGCTGTAGACAGGCGGCTGCGTTTGTCTGTAATGACGCCCCCTGCCGTGCTGAATACACGTTCAGACAAAACGCTGGCCGCCGGGCAGGCCAGCACCTCCAAGGCATAAAAGGCTAGCTCTGGCCACGTGGACAATTTAGAGACCCAGAAGTTGAATGGGGCCGAACCATCAGTCAGTACGTGGAGGGGTGTGCACATGTACTGTTCCACCATGTTAGTGAAATGTTGCCTCCTGCTAACACGTTGCGTATCAGGTGGTGGTGCAGTTAGCTGTGGCGTGTTGACAAAAGTTTTCCACATCTCTGCCATGCTAACCCTGCCCTCAGAGGAGCTGGCCGTGACACAGCTGCCTTGGCGACCTCTTGCTCCTCCTCTGCCTTGGCCTTGGGCTTCCACTTGTTCCCCTGTGACATTTGGGAATGCTCTCAGTAGCGCGTCTACCAACGTGCGCTTGTACTCGCGCATCTTCCTATCACGCTCCAGTGCAGGAAAAAAGGTGGGCACATTGTCTTTGTAGCGTGGATCCAGCAGGGTGGCAACCCAGTAGTCCGCACAGGTTAAAATGTGGGCAACTCTGCTGTCGTTGCGCAGGCACTGCAGCATGTAGTCGCTCATGTGTGCAAGGCTGCCCAGGGGTAAGGACAAGCTGTCCTCTGTGGAAGGCGTATCGTCATCGTCCTGCCTTTCCCCCCAGCCACACACCAGTGATGGACCCGAGCTGCATTGGGTGCCACCCCGCTGTGACCATGCTTCATCCTCATCCTCCTCCACCTCCTCCTCATCCTCGTCCTCCTCGTCCTCCAGTAGTGGGCCCTGGCTGGCCACATTTGTACCTGGCCTCTGCTGTTGCCAAAAACCTCCCTCTGAGTCACTTCGAAGAGACTGGCCTGAAAGTGCTAAAAATGACCCCTCTTCCTCCTCCTCCTCCTCCTGGGCCACCTCCTCTTCCATCATCGCCCTAAGTGTTTTCTCAAGGAGACATAGAAGTGGTATTGTAACGCTGATAACGGCGTCATCGCCACTGGCCATGTTGGCGGAGTACTCGAAACAGCGCAACAGGGCACACAGGTCTCGCATGGAGGCCCAGTCATTGGTGGTGAAGTGGTGCTGTTCTGTAGTGCGACTGACCCGTGCGTGCTGCAGCTGAAACTCCACTATGGCCTGCTGCTGCTCGCACAGTCTGTCCAGCATGTGCAAGGTGGAGTTCCACCTGGTGGGCACGTCGCATATGAGGCGGTGAGTGGGAAGGCCGAAGTTACGCTGTAGCGCAGACAGGCGAGCAGCAGCAGGATGTGAACGCCGGAAGCGCGAACAGACGGCCCGCACTTTATGCAGCAGCTCTGACATGTCGGGGTAGTTGTGAATGGACTTCTGCACCACCAAATTCAGCACATGCGCCAAGCAAGGGATGTGAGTCAAATTGGCTAGTCCCAGAGCTGCAACGAGATTTCGCCCATTATCACACACCACCAGGCCGGGCTTGAGGCTCACCGGCAGCAACCACTCGTCGGTCTGTTGTTCTATACCCCGCCACAACTCCTGTGCGGTGTGGGGCCTGTCCCCCAAACATATGAGTTTCAGAATGGCCTGCTGACGTTTACCCCGGGCTGTGCTGAAGTTGGTGGTGAAGGTGTGTGGCTGACTGGATGAGCAGGTGTAAGAAGAGGAGGAGGAAGCCGAGAAGGAGGAGGTGGCAACAGGAGGCAAAGAATGTTGCTCTGCGATCCTTGGCGGCGGAAGGACGTGCGCCAAACAACTCTCCGCCTGGGGCCCAGCTGCCACTACATTTACCCAGTGTGCAGTTAGGGAGATATAGCGTCCCTGGCCGTGCTTACTGGTCCACGTATCTGTGGTTAGGTGGACCTTGCCACAGATGGCGTTGCGCAGTGCACACTTGATTTTATCGGATACTTGGTTGTGCAGGGAAGGCACGGCTCTCTTGGAGAAGTAGTGGCGGCTGGGAACAACATACTGTGGGACAGCAAGCGACATGAGCTGTTTGAAGCTGTCTGTGTCCACCAGCCTAAATGACAGCATTTCATAGGCCAGTAGTTTAGAAATGCTGGCATTCAGGGCCAGGGATCGAGGGTGGCTAGGTGGGAATTTACGCTTTCTCTCAAATGTTTGTGAGATGGAGAGCTGAACGCTGCCATGTGACATGGTTGAGACGCTTGGTGACGGAGGTGGTAGTGGTGTTGGTGGTACATCCCCTGTTTGCTGGGCGGCAGGTGCCAACGTTCCTCCAGAGGCGGAGGAAGAGGCTGAGGCGGCAGCAGCAGAATAGGCCGAGGCGGCAGCAGCAGAAGAGGTAGCAGGGGGAGCCTGAGTGACTTCCTTGGTTTTAAGGTGTTTACTCCACTGCAGTTCATGCTTTGCATGCAGGTGCCTGGTCATGCAGGTTGTGCTCAGGTTCAGAACGTTAATGCCTCGCTTCAGGCTCTGATGGCACAGCGTGCAAACCACTCGGGTCTTGTCGTCAGCACATTGTTTGAAGAAGTGCCATGCCAGGGAACTCCTTGAAGCTGCCTTTGGGGTGCTCGGTCCCAGATGGCGGCGGTCAGTAGCAGGCGGAGTCTCTTGGCGGCGGGTGTTCTGCTTTTGCCCACTGCTCCCTCTTTTGCTACGCTGTTGGCTCGGTCTCACCACTGCCTCTTCCTCCGAACTGTGAAAGTCAGTGGCACGACCTTCATTCCATGTGGGGTCTAGGACCTCATCGTCCCCTGCATCGTCTTCCACCCAGTCTTGATCCCTGACCTCCTGTTCAGTCTGCACACTGCAGAAAGACGCAGCAGTTGGCACCTGTGTTTCGTCATCATCAGACTTGCTGAGGTGGTATTCCCATGTCCTCATCATCAGGAAACATAAGTGGTTGTGTGTCAGTGCAGTCTATGTCTTCCACTGCTGGGGAAGGGCTAGGTGGATGCCCTTGGGAAACCCTGCCAGCAGAGTCTTCAAACAGCATAAGAGACTGCTGCATAACTTGAGGCTCAGACAGTTTCCCTGATATGCATGGGGGTGATGTGACAGACTGATGGGGTTGGTTTTCAGGCGCCATCTGTGCGCTTTCTGCAGAAGACTGGGTGGGAGATAATGTGAACGTGCTGGATCCACTGTCGGCCACCCAATTGACTAATGCCTGTACCTGCTCAGGCCTTACCATCCTTAGAACGGCATTGGGCCCCACCATATATCGCTGTAAATTCTGGCGGCTACTGGGACCTGAGGTAGTTGGTACACTAGGACGTGTGGATGTGGCAGAACGGCCACGTCCTCTCCCAGCACCAGAGGGTCCACTAACACCACCACGACCATGTCCACGTCCGCGTCCCTTACTAGATGTTTTCCTCATTGTTATGGTTCACCACAACAACAAAAATATTATTTGGCCCAATGTATTGTATTCAAATTCAGCGGGATATAAATTTGAGGCCTAGTATTTAGGCGCTGGGTGACCGGTATGGATTTAGTGACAGAATTAGACTTGGAAATGCACAGTAGCGTGTGTGTGAAGTTATTCTGAATGACCCTATGTGCACCTTGAATATTATATACCCTTTTAGGGATAGATTTCAAATAGCTCTGATATAGCAGAAACCACTAAATTATGAAATTGCTAAATTGGGAATTGTATTTCAACCCTGAACAAAAAATGTGCTTTAACGGACACTAAATAACTTGCCCAGCCACAACAGTACAGCGGTAACAACAGATTTAGCGGGATATAAATTTGAGGCCTAGTATTTAGGCGCTGGGTGACCGGTATGGATTTATTAACAGAATTAGACTTGGAAATGCACAGTAGCGTGTGTGTGAAGTTATTCTGAATGACCCTATGTGCACCTTGAATATTATATACCCTTTTAGGGATAGATTTCAAATAGCTCTGATATAGCAGAAACCACTAAATTATGAAATTGCTAAATTGGGAATTGTATTTCAACCCAGAACAAAAAATGTGCTTTGACGGACACTAAATAACTTGCCCATCCACAACAGTACAGCGGTAACGACAGATTTAGCGGGATATAAATTTGAGGCCTAGTATTTAGGCGCTGGGTGACCGGTATGGATTTAGTGACAGAATTAGACTTGGAAATGCACAGTAGCGTGTGTGTGAAGTTATTCTGAATGACCCTATGTGCACCTTGAATATTATATACCCTTTTAGGGATAGATTTCAAATAGCTCTGATATAGCAGAAACCACTAAATTATGAAATTGCTAAATTGGGAATTGTATTTCAACCCTGAACAAAAAATGTGCTTTAACGGACACTAAATAACTTGCCCAGCCACAACAGTACAGCGGTAACGACAGATTTAGCGGGATATAAATTTGAGGCCTAGTATTTAGGCGCTGGGTGACCGGTATGGATTTACTAACAGAATTAGACTTGGAAATGCACAGTAGCGTGTGTGTGAAGTTATTCTGAATGACCCTATGTGCACCTTGAATATTATATACCCTTTTAGGGATAGATTTCAAATAGCTCTGATACAGCAGAAACCACTAAATTATGAAATTGCTAAATTGGGAATTGTATTTCAACCCTGAACAAAAAATGTGCTTTGACAGACACTAAATAACTTTCCCAGCCACAACAGGACAGCGGTAACGAGAGATTTAGCGGGATATAAATTTGAGGCCTAGTATTTAGGCGCTGGGTGACCGGTATGGATTTAGTGACAGAATTAGACTGGGATATGGCCAAAAAATAACCACACTATTGCTGGTTAAATGCACTTGGTGTGACAGCTTGACCAACCACACTACTGAGGGTTAAATGCACTTGGTGACGGGCGCAGCTTGCCCCTGATGTAGTATATGGCCAAAAAATGAACAGACTATTGCTGGTTAAATGCACTTGGTGTGACAGCTTGACCAACCACACTACTGAGGGTTAAATGCACTTGGTGACGGGCGCAGCTTGCCCCTGATGTAGTATATGGCCAAAAAATGAACAGACTATTGCTGGTTAAATGCACTTGGTGTGACAGCTTGACCAACCACACTACTGAGGGTTAAATGCACTTGGTGACGGGCGCAGCTTGCCCCTGATGTAGTATATGGCCAAAAAATGAACAGACTATTGCTGGTTAAATGCACTTGGTGTGACAGCTTGACCAACCACACTACTGAGGGTTAAATGCACTTGGTGACGGGCGCAGCTTGCCCCTGATGTAGTATATGGCCAAAAAATGAACAGACTATTGCTGGTTAAATGCACTTGGTGTGACAGCTTGACCAACCACACTACTGAGGGTTAAATGCACTTGGTGACGGGCGCAGCTTGCCCCTGATTTAGTATATGGCCAAAAAATTAACAGACTATTGCTGGTTAAATGCACTTGGTGTGACAGCTTCACCCTGATGTAGGCTTTAGCCAAAAAACAACCACACCTTTGAGGGTTAAATGCACTTGGTGACAGGCGCAGCTTGCCCCTGATGTAGTATATGGCCAAAAAATAAACAGACTATTGCTGGTTAAATGCACTTGGTGTCACAGCTTCACCCTGATGTAGGCTTTAGCCAAAAAACAACCACACCATTGAGGGTTAAATGCACTTGGTCGCAGCTTGGATGCACTTGGTCGCAGCACCGCACAAGACACAAAATGGCCACCGATCACCCCAGAAAAAAGTGACTGACAAACGGTCTGGGCAGCCTAAAAACAGTGAGCAATTGAATTTCAGCAGCTCAATGATGCACAGCTGCAGATCGATCGATTAATCAAGTCCTTTGGAGGAGTTAATCTGCCTAATCTCGCCCTACTGTCGCAGCCGCAACCTCTCCCTACGCTAATCAGAGCAGAGTGACGGGCGGCGCTATGTGACTCCAGCTTAAATAGAGGCTGGGTCACATGGTGCTCTGGCCAATCACAGCCATGCCAATAGTAGGCATGGCTGTGACGGCCTCTTGGGGCAAGTAGTATCACGCTTGTTGATTGGCTGCTTTGCAGCCTTTCAAAAAGCGCCAAGAAAGCGTCACAAAAGCGCCAAGAAAGCGACGAACACCGAACCCGAACCCGGACTTTTACGAAAATGTCCGGGTTCGGGTCCGTGTCACGGACACCCCAAAATTCGGTACCAACACCTTGAAATGCCACATGAGGGATTGTCCCTGGCTGCTGTTCACTGTCCTGGCCGGGCTCTAAGAAAAGGGACCGGATAACACACAATGCAGGGGAAAATTAGGACATCAGTGTGGCTCTGCTAGAAGGGATCGCTCCGCTGGAACTTGCATTTAAGATTTTTTATTGTGCAATTTACAAGGCATTTCAGAACCAGACCAGTTCCTTCATCAGATATACACATGAAGGCAAGAACAATGTTGTTCTTGCCTCCATGTGCATGTTGCCTATTTCTTGACGAAAAAACTGGTACGGTTCCGAAAATCATAAATCGCACAATAAAGAATCTCGAACATGGTTCCAGAGGTGTGGTCCCTTCTAGCAGAGCCACATTGACGTCACTACCCATGCATTTTGAATTACCATATCTTTCAAATAGTACTGGAAAATAATGACTAGCGGGTTGCGTAATATATAATATTTGGTTGGTTGAGATCATGCGCCAATAACTAAAGGTAAAATTCACATTGAGGGGCAATATTGGGATGGAAGAATGTAAGGAGCCACATATTAAAGAATGGATGGAATGGAAGTCCATTGATTACTATAGAATTGCCATGCCTTTTGCTCTATGTATCCTGATGACATCACCATGAAGAACGGATTTCATTCATGAGACATTTCTATAAGGTGTTTGGAGGGAAAACAACAAAAATGGGACTGAAACACTAGTATTGAATGACGCATCGGAAGTGGAATTCGATTCAAATTTTAGGAAATATTTGATTCTAAACCAAGATGAATTTCCTCACGCTTCATGGTAACAAGTCATTTTTCCTAAAATGGCGGCTTAGAGGCAGTCCACTCCCTGATTGAAAAAGACCTGCCCAAAGGACCTGTGCTGAGCGTGATGACGTCACAGCGTGCTCTCAGCAAGTAGATTAGGTGAGTCATTATTATTTTTTTAAACCCAAAAGGCCATATTGCACTCGTTTGTTACTGTTTTTAAAAGCCATTAGACGAGTGCACTAAAAAACTGTCCGATTGATCAATAGGCTGAATGGGGTTTTAACATAGCGATTTGTAATGAATTCATTCGTAATGAATAGAATTTCTTATCAAACTTTAACGAAGCTACCGAATCAAATTTTTCAAAACTTTCCTTGTCTGTATGGAGCACCACAGGATACTGCAATGATAAGATGAGGCATTAAATGATGACCCTTATGGATCATAAACTCTTAGAAGTTATATGCACTACAGGCTGGTTATGGGTCATTAATCTGAGGAATTATATGTTGAGCCAAGAAGTAATGGAGAGAAGTGTCACCTCTTGTCATGGTGCAGATGGCTCTTATCTCATGCAAAATAGACCTTAGTGAAAAGTTATGGCTCCAAGATGAGCTTTAAATGGGGCTTATTTCTGCAGGAACTTTGGGGGCTCATTACCGGATCTTCTCATACTATGATAGCCCAGTGCAACCCTGGTTATGTCTAGTGGAGGATAGTGATGAGCAGCTGTGCAATATTAGCTTTTGCGAATATATCCCAAATTTTTCGCATAATATTTGTGATAAATTGGTGAATTCTAGAATTCGTGATCTCCAGTCATTATTTTCTTGATTGCAAAGATCGGAAATGTAATATGCGCGTATTGCGCATGCAATACAGGCGTGGCTCACTTTTGCTACATTTATATGCAGATAGTGTTCCAATATATTCGCGATTGCGCAAATCAGCACAAATGATGCGCATATTATCTATCAGCTACACTATATCACTATCTAACTTACACTCTCCCACTAACTATCTGTATTATACAGTGAGGAAAATAATTATTTGAACACCCTGTGATTTTGCAAGTTCTCCCACTTAGTAGGTGCATCCCCACTCTGAGAGAGAATAAAAAAAAAAGGAAATCACATTGTATGATTTTTAAAGAATTTATTCGTCTTGCACTGCTGGACATAAGTATTTGAACACCTGAGAAACAGCAAGAATTCTGGCTCTCAAAGACCTGTTACTGTGCCTTTAAAAAGTCCACCTCTACTCCACTCATTAATCTAACTTAGTAGCACCTGTCTGAGCTCTTTAAAGACCCCTGTCCACCCCACAGTCAGTCAGACGCCAACTACTATGGGCAAGACCAAAGAGCTGTCAAAAGACACCAGAGACAAAATTGTGGACCTCCACAAGGCTGGAAAGGGCTATGGGGCAATTACCAAGCAGCTTGGTTAAAATAGATCAACTGTTGGAGCAATTGCTAGAAAATGGAAGACGCTAAAGACGACTGTCAGTCTACCTCTGACTGGGGCTCAATGCAAGATTTCACCTCGTGGGGTATCACTGATGATAAGAAAGGTGAGGAATCAGCCCAGAACTACAAGGGAGGAGCTGGTCAATGACATGAAGAGAGCTGGGACCACAGCTTCAAAGGTCACTGTCGGTAGAACACTACGCTGTCATGGTTTCAAATCATGCATTGCATGGAAGGTTCCCCTGCTCAAGTCATCACATGTCCAAGCCCGTCTGAAGTTTTCCAATGACCATCTGGATGATCCAGAGGAGGCATGGGAGAAAGTCATGTGGTCAGATGAGACCAAAGTAGAACTTTTTGGTCTAACCTTCACTCGTCGTGTTTGGAGAAAAAAGAAGGATGAGTTGCATCCCAAGAACACCATCCCTACTGTGAAGCATGGGGGTGGTAACATCATGCTTAGGGGGTGCTTTTCTGCAAAGGGGACAGGACGACTGCACTGTATTAAGGAGAGGATGAATAGGGCCAATTATTGAGATTTTGAGCAACAACCTCCTTCTCTCAGTCAGAGCATTGAAGATGGGTCGTGGCTGGGTCTTCCAACATGACAACGACCCGAAGCACACAGCCAGGAAAACCAAGGAGTGGCTCCGTAAGAAGCATATCAAGGTTCGGGAGTGGCCTAGCCAGTCTCCAGACCTAAATCCAATAGATCATCTTTGGAGGGAGCTGAAACTCTGTGTTGCTCAGTGACAGCCCCGAAACCTGACAGATCTATAGGAGATCTGTGTGGAGGAGTGGGCGCAAGCCTGGTCAAGAACTAAAGGGAAACTTTGACCTCTCTAATTGCAAACAAAGGCTTCTGTACCAAATATTAACCCCTTATTTTCTCAGGTGTTCAAATACTTATGTTCAGCAGTGCAAGACAAATAAATTATTTAAGTGGGAGAACTTGCAAAATCGCAGGGTGTTCAAATACTTCTGTTCCTCACTGTATATATGAGCTAACTAACTATCTAATGTCTTTGAATAAGGAACAGCAGATGTCTCGGCAAAGCACAGTGCACAGCAATGACACTGCGCTCTCTCAAAACTGCAAAAAAAAACAACCGAAAATGGCTGCTGGGGAGGTTCTTATATAGTAAGGGGTAGGCAACTTTCCTATTGGTTTCTAGGGATGTTGCTAAGCTCAGACAAAGATATTGCAGCCTTCTCATTGGCCCACAAGCAAGAAGCAGGGATGGATCACATGGGCACTGATAAGAAAAAATCCAGAATATTCGCGATTATGAAGATATAGCAATATATTCTATATCTTCGCAAATTCTCGAAGTGCTGATGTTCACAATAAAAATTTGCGATTAGAATAATCGCGATCAACACTAGTGGAGAATATGAGGGGCTACTGCAGGACATGAGTCTCTGATGTTCTCAGATCCTTGTGTCTTCCACCACTCTATCAGGACTTGGACTAGACATAACACAGTGTCTTAGGGTAGGTCTTACTGATGAACTATTCTATGGGTAGGTCATCAGTATCTGATCGCTGATCAGCTGTTTCAGAAGGAAAAGGTGCTCCTGTGAGCGCTGTGGCTTTCTCTATGAATTTCCTAGGCCAGTGACACGTTCATGTGTCACGTGGCCTAGGTGCAGCTCAGCCTAACTCAAAACAACTGATCAGCAGGGGTCCCGGGTGTCGAACCCCACCAATCAGATACTGACGCCCTATCCAGAGGATAGATCATCAGTATAAAAATCCTGGAAAACGCTTTCAATGGATGCCCTAGAAAAAGACTGTGGCGTGATTGCCTTAAAGGACCATGAAAACAGTAATGACGGTGTTACGAAGGCATTGCCTCATTTTCTTCGTTTTACTAACATTTTTGGGGAAAGTTTGTATGCAACTGCCTGACACCTGAATCGGATTATCACCTTGCCACTTTGCTTAGCCTTGTTAATTTAGGGAGGATTTTCTGATTGTTTAGCCTTCCTTTAAATGTTCATGGTTTTTGCCTCTCTGTTGGGTTAAGCCTAATTCCTAAAATGTTCTATCCTATTTCTGTAGTGTCAGTGCAGTCTGGGACCTGTTTTCCTTCTGCATTTCATTGCTGCTAGCACTGAAGTTTGTTGTTAGTTGTTTCCTGGTGGATTCTGTTGTCGTCTGTTTGCCGAGTTGGTTTTTCATTTGTCTCTAGATGTCTTACTGGGTTAGTATTGCAGAGCAGGATCGGTTCTGTAGAGTCTTTATTTTGAAAATAATTAATTGGTTCTCAAACTGCATATTATCACCATCTTCTGTATGCACCCGCGCCTCCACAAAACTTTGGCGCATCCGCCAGCAGCACAAAGGGAATAGGACTGGAAGTCTTAATAAATGTGCCCCTTTATTTTTATATCAGTCAGAGCTTATTTTTTTCTAATACAGAACTTCAAATTCCCTCTATGGGCATAGAAGTAAAAATTGGACTGCCTACAGTCACAACTAGATGGAGCTCACAAAATGACTGCATACTGCTTGTGCATTGAACTCAATAATAAACATGTATGCAGTAGACTCCTGCTCTCCCCCTAGTTGTCGCTTCCAGAATATCTTTTTTAACTTTTTTATTTTTTTTACAATAGGAGTGATTTGGAACTGTGCTTCAAAATAGAAGTCTAATGACTGTATATTGCGACATATATTTGGATTTAAATCTCTCATAGTGGTAAAAAGGAGGACATTCACTTTAAAGAGGTGGTCTCATCACCATCCCTTTCAAAATGTAGCTGCAGTACTGATCAGCTGATTGTTTTAGGTCCTGCTTCTGCCACCTTTGCGAAACTGTGTCAGACTGAGGTCCTGCTGTTCAGTTACATGCAAATATTACCTGAACCCCGTTCTCAAACCCCCTTTTTTTTTCATATGGATGCATAGGTTGGCTGAGAAGCTGTATGCAGTGCAATCCGTGTAGTGTTCCGTGTGTCACTTGTGCAGGGGGTGGAGGACTAGGGGTCCACCTTGCTCAATGGCCCACTGGAGGATTCACCTGTTCCCCTGTAAGCCTGGAAACGGTTGAGTTTTCCAAGGATAGCCACAGTCATGTGCACTAATTATGGAATATATGGATAGGTCTTCTCTCCATGAGACAGCCCCTTTAAGGCTCATTCACTGTGGACAATAAGCCTGTCTACAGTGTAACAAAGACTTTTACACCTGGCAACACTGAGTCACAGGCCTTACCATGAAATAAGTCGGTAGACTTATAATTGGAATGTACCTTTGGATCAATGGTCAAGTAGAATAAACTTTCAGACAGTTTTTGGGGTAGTTGTGTCTTTTCACATTGTATTTAGAGACTGGTCCCAGACAATAATATTACCTATAACTGCCCTGTTTGATCTTCTCCATTTCTCAGTCTTTCTAACAGCAATAATCAGACAGAAGGATGAAAAGGCTGATTTTCAAGGAATTAACATGATAAGCAAGTACATAAAATCAATCCCGATCCTTGTGAGGCCGTCTCTGATTGCTTTGAACTGTCAAAAATGGCAGAATCAAATGGAAAATGCTTGAGGTTACAGGAGTGATTTGTTGAAGAAGAGATCGCTGAAGCAATTGACACAGCTCTTGAGACAATAATTGGGTTATCAAAGAGAAAACAGTTGCAAGTACCACAGGGGTGAAGACTTATTTGCATTGAATTTTCATACAGCCGGGCACACCTAGACATAAGAGTATCCATTTTTTATATACTTGAAGATAAAAAGGACACGAAATTGCGCCATTATCTTTTCCAAGTTTAGTTCTTAAAATATTACTTTTCATTAAACCAGTAAAACTTTCCAACCATTATAGGGGCTCGGAATTTTTTTTTTTCTTTGATAAATAATTCATGAGCTCGATGGCAAGTCTACCTTCACAGAGAATACGTGAATTGCTCTGCTCCGAACTCCCAACGTATGGCTCTCTGTTTAACTATTTATTAAAACCAGATACATCGATTGATCCTATTGAATCCCCTATATAACTGGAGTGATGTGGGCTACATAAATAATTTAGGAATAGATGCCATCTACACTATATATATATATATATATATATACAGATGGGGCATAGGTGAGGTTGTCGTTCAGCACAGAGGATGAGCTAGCATCGAAATCTACTGTATAGTCATATGACAAATTCAGCTCCACGGATCCTTAAAAGTGGATCTGTCACTGGGTTTATGTTGCCCTATCGAAAGCGGCATAAAGTACTGACAGAGATCCTGATTCCAGGGCTGGGTCATTTACTTTTTTTTTACTTGCTGTTTCTGTTGCAGTACTAGCCAATATTGCAGTCCTCCACACTTAGGAGTCCCTGGCTCCCCTTGCTGATTAACAGCTTTCTCCCTATTTTGTGAACAGGAAGAACGCTGTCAATAAGCAGTGGGGGTACAACTAAGAAATATAGATTAGAGATGAGCGACTCGATTCTACAAGAATTCATCCTGGAAAAAAATATATCCAAAATGTTCTTTTCTTTTTGGAAAGAAAGCTCATTTGAATATGTTTTCTAGAAACCACAAGTTATGCAAATTATACACTCACCTAAAGAATTATTAGGAACACCATACTAATACGGTGTTGGACCCCCTTTTGCCTTCAGAACTGCCTTAATTCTACGTGGCATTGATTCAACAAGGTGCTGATAGCATTCTTTACAAATGTTGGCCCATATTGATAGGATAGCATCTTGCAGTTGATGGAGATTTGAGGGATGCACATCCAGGGCACGAAGCTCCTGTTCCACCACATCCCAGAGATGCTCTATTGGGTTGAGATCTGGTGACTGTGGGGCCATTTTAGTACAGTGAACTCATTGTCATGTTCAAGAAACCAATTTGAAATGATTCGAGCTTTGTGACATGGTGCATTATCCTGCTGGAAGTAGCCATCAGAGGATGGGTACATGGTGGTCATGAAGGGATGGACATGGTCAGAAACAATGCTCAGGTAGCCCGTGGCATTTAAACGATGGCCAATTGGCACTAAGGGGCCTAAAGTGTGCCCAGAAAACACCCCCCACACCATTACACCACCACCACCAGCCTGCACAGTGGTAACAAGGCATGATGGATACATGTTCTCATTCTGTTTACGCCAAATTCGGACTCTACCATTTGAATGTCTCAACAGAAATCGAGACTCATCAGACCAGGCAACATTTTTCCAGTCTTCAACAGTCCAATTTTGGTGAGCTCGTGCAAATTGTAGCCTCTTTTTTCCTATTTGTAGTGGAGATGAGTGGCACCCGGTGGGGTCTTCTGCTGTTGTAGCCCACCTTTCTTTCCCATTCTGACATTCAGTTTGGAGTTCAGGATATTGTCTTGACCAGGACCACAACCCTACATGCATTGAAGCAACTGCCATGTGATTGGTTGACTAGATAATCACATTAATGAGAAATAGAACAGGTGTTCCTAATAATTCTTTAGGTGAGTGTATTAGCTTTATGAAAATGCACTGATTGAACAATTTAAAGCTACCACCAGGGGAACATTTTATTATGTAAAAGCACTGATTGAACACTTTGAGGCTACCAACAGGGGAAAGTCAGGTGGTAGCCTCAAACTGGTCAATCTCTCTCTCTATCTCGCTCTATCTCTTGTCCTAGGACACCAGAGACTGTTATATATACCAGTTTTCAGAGCAATTGGAGCATATTTGATTCAGGTGAAATCGATTGAGACCCACATCAAATGTTTTGAAATCATTTGCCAAATTGGACAAGAAATACATTTCAAGAAATCTCTAGTACAGATAATTACAGAGCACGCACGCAGCGCTGCAATCAGATTTGCTACCCCAGATAAACAGTGAGTTTTATAAAAAGTACTAGAAGAAAAGATAAGTAACCAAAGTTTGGGATCAGATTCTCTACCACTACTTTACACCACCCTCAGACAGGGCAGCATAAACCTGCTGACGGATTCCCTCATGAAGTCAACCTCTGACTTATTGCCCCATGTGGACATCCGAGCAGTAGAATGCCCCTATGGGAAACCAGTTCAGTCCAAGCATTACATGGAAAGACAATTACTAGGATGACCACCATCCAATGCTGAATATCGATGGACACAGAAGGGGAAATGAGTGGTAACAATATCTTTCCCCCTGGCAATATGACCTAATCGCTAAGAAGCTGGGCTCAGAACTTCTTTTTTAGTGGGTGAGACAACCCATTTAAAGGGCATCTGTCAGCAGATTTGTACCTATGACACTGGCTGATCTGTTACATGTACTCTTAGCAGCTGAAGGCATCTTTTTTGGTCCCATGTTCATATGTGCCCACATTGCTGAGAAAAATTAAGTTTTAATATATGTAAATGAGCCACTAGGAGAAATGGGGGTGTTGCCATTACACCTATAGGCTCTGCTCTCTCTGCAACCACTGAGACCTCGGCACTTTGACAGGGCAGGGTAGTGTAAACGGCAGAGCTCTGCCCTGTAATCGGCCATGAACATACAGTGGAAGCAAACAAACAAGGTGCCTATTGAATGACTGCAAACAGAGACCTTGAAAGCCATGACACAATATATGTTGTACTTTTCTTATGATGGTCCCTTAATAATTATCACCATTTATATACAGTAGCACCAAGACGTTCAACAGCGCTCTACGACTGGCGAATCTGTAAGTCCATGGTACTTTTAGAAAAGGTATATACAGAGTCAAGTCTTATTATTCTGACCACTTCCTACTTTCAATGTCACCAGCGTGTAGCTCATGAAGGATCCTCTATGGATCCTCCCCCAGATACCGGTGACAACCTACCAGGACCTTAGTGACTCACTCATCTAGCTGTAGTCCAGGAGACTAATGCCGTCCAGAGCCCGCCTCAAGCCATACAGATTAAAAGCAGCACCAGAAATACTGCACATTACTTTAAAACGGCTATTAAGAGTATTTCATGACTTTTGGTATGAATATGATCATGGGGCAACCCTTTTAATTTACCTAAAGGGTTTGGCCACTTTTGGGGAAGGGGAGTTGGCAAACCTGCAAAGGGAAGAATACCTACTTCTCAGTGCTGGGTCCCAAATCCTTTGGTCCCTGGCCTCTGCTACTTTGCTTGGCTTCCTAGCTGTAAACATCCGGTTTGACACCTCTGCAGGCAATTATTGGTTACCCCTCGCATCACGTGACCATTTGTCATGACGCTAGTGGAGCAGGTCACCGCTGCAGCCAGCCACTGGCTGCAAGAGCGTCAAACCAGATGTTTACAGCAAAGAAGCAAGGGGTTAACTTCAGTTAACCTCAAAATCTCATTCTACCCTTCCTTCTTGTTGGTATTGTCTGACGACAATCTAGTGATCATAATTTGGGTTTTGAGGCTGGAGTTATCTTCAGACGGCCAGAAAGAAAGAAAAAAAAAACACTATTCTGCTAGTCTGAAGAAGAGAAGACACCATATGGTCCCCTCCATGGCAGGTACAAGGCAACTACAGAAGTGGAGCTCCTCAAAAAGCTCCTCATACTCTATCTCAGCTTCTTGGCTAAATAGAAATACCACATGAAAGAAAGGGGACTGGGGTATTGAGGTGAACTGGATAAATCTGCAAGTAACATTGGCATTAATAAACCCATCCGTCATGGCTATCGAAGACATACATAATACAACCGGATCCGTTCATGACCGATGCATGCAGTTATATTATTGTAACGCAAGCATTTTTGCAGATCCATGACGGATCCGCAAAAAATGCTAGTGTGACAGTAGCCTTACATATAAGACACGATGAAACAAGTTGACATTTTGTTCTTGTTTCGTTCTGGGTTAAGCTGAACAAAATTCCTCTTTTATAAGGATCTCATGATTTTCTGTGTCTAAACAACCTGGCATTGAAATGCGAGTATGATTCTGAACTTAGTCATATGCTATTGTGCTCCGTCATGCCAATGAGAGATGACATTCATTTCATGCTCTTAAGGCTACTGGACTGAAACTGCTTTTTTAAGGTTTTCAAAAAGATTTTTCGAAAAATAAATTCAACCCTTCTACATCTGTCTCCGGATATGTATATGCTTCTCCTCTGTCTATAACATGCTGCCCACAAATCCTTCGCAGGATCCGGGGTCCTGCATCCATTTGGAGATCATGGATATTCCATCCTTTCTTTTAGCCTTTACGTATCTCAAAGTTTTTGACTTTCCTGTTACTTAATATATTGAAATGAATTAGTAATTCTCATCGGCAGATCTTTTTATGTTATAGGAATTTATCAGAAGCCTTAAAGGGGTTGTCTGGTTTACAGAATACATTTTCAAATACCCTATTTGCAAACTTTGAATGGATACAGAAGAGGGCGGTCTCTCTTTTTGGACCCTCTTCCATTTGACAGAGAGGAGAGCAACCACAAGGGGTGGATCTGACTGAGCATGTCTGTGAAAGACAACTTGAATTTTAATGGGCCCCAACAAAAAAAACTAAAATACGATTTTTTAACCATTGTCTTCTTGTGTGGCTTTAGGTACTAGTTCCTGGGTATCACGGCTACCTCTGCTCTCCTGATAGCTACACCCAGGGGTGGACCGGGAACTTAAAATGGCCCTGGAAATAAAAACCTTAGAGGCCCCATGCTGTAGGCAGGTGCAAGGCAGGGCAATACAAGTTGATGGGACCAGCAATACGGTAGTGCAGCACAAAATAGTGCCCCAGCAGAACCAAATACCCAGCTGCAGTATTCAACTGTATCACAGTCCTGAGGATGACAATAAAGCTGAATTCAGGAGGGCTCCTGCGGCTGCCAGCCAAGTGCATAGGTACCTGACGCTCCTAGCACTAATTACTGCTGAGAGCATGAGATCATTAATAATTTATCCAGCTGGATGCCATGAGGAGGGCTCAAGTGGCCATCTGGGCTTTGGCCCACTGGCAAATTTCCCTGCAGAGTCTATGGCCAGTCCGCCCAGGCTACACCCAATCACTGCCACACTTCTCTTGGTAACCACATAGGCTCAGCAGTTGTAACCAATCGTTTGCCGTGACATACATGTACATCCTCATGTGCAAAAAATCTCTCTTGCCAAGCAGGAGCATAACAAATAAGTGTGGGGCCCATAGCAAATCATAATGGAGCCCCAGTACAGTGATTAAAAAAGTGAAAAACAAAGCAAAAAAAAGAGCTACGCATTTCGGTGGCGGGCCTGATGAAGGTGGTGGACCGCCACCAAAATGCGTACCTTTTTTTTTTTTGCCTTAATCACTGTAGTAGGTCTTCATTATAATTCGCTATGGGCCCCACGTTTACTTGCTATACTCCTGCTTGGCAAGAGAGATTTTTGCATGAGGATGTACACGTATGTCACGGCAAATGATTGTCCTTAGGGTTGTGCCTGGCTTTGCACAACACCATTCGGTAAGGTACTTTGACCTAGCGATTCTTTCCCTCAAACACTGAGGATACTACAAAGAAGCGCCCCCTCTTTTCTCCTTAGTCACATGTACAGGGATAATAAACACAGGACCCTCTTAATTGCCGGGCCCCTTGGCAGTCGTTATGTCTACCACCCTGTTAGTTACCCTCATGCTGCCGCTGAAATACCCGTGCACCATCCCGCGTGATGGGCTTCATTTTATATCTGAACCCCTATAACAGACTCAACATTTGCTTTACCAGCCCCCAATGCGTTAAAATAAATTTAGGATGGCGCGGTACTACCAAACTATTTCCAAAAGCTAAGCGGGCAACGAGGAAGGCGCCGGATAGGAGGCACATAACTATAAGTAATGATGCAGAGAATATTCACTCTATGCTTTACAACTACTTTTGCGGCAATTGGTCCCTTTTCTTTTTTTATTATTATTCTCGATAACAAATGTTAGCAAAAGAGCAGGAGGTTATGTATATATACCGCGCATATAATTCACATGCCACCGATGCGTTTGGTTGAGGAGTGTTAGGGGAGTAATTAAAATTCCCCATTAGGATTGAAGATCGAACATTAAATCTCCGAGTCCTGCCGTGACATACAGAAGTGCTAACAATAGCTGAAATAAAGGTTACGTAGAACCTAAGCGTTCACTTCCTGGGAATTACAGCATGAAGTATAACATAATAATACAGGTGGAGGACGGCGCTGAACTAAATAGCAGATTGCGGCGCAGCATTACTCACCTCTTGGAGGAGATGAGGCTTCGCCACTAGCAATCAGCGTGTCTGCTTCATGTCAGGGTGAAATGGAGAGGAAAGCTACATAGAGATTAACATACCAAGTGTTTACAGATACCAGGAAACATCAGCAGAAACCTACACAACCTTCTCAGGGGGGTAATTTGATCAGAGGAAGGGAAAACAAGCCATCCTGACTTTGGCTCTTGTATTTGGCCCCCTATGCTCCACCTAAAGTTACATTTGTCAGAGTTTTTCCAACAGGCCCCCCCCCATGGATTGCAACATTGTATATTATTTACAGTTTTTTTGACGTTTAAATGCTCATTGGCCGGTTTTGTCGATTTCTGTTCATCCTAAGCTTCCAGGTTCATAAATTAAATGTTTTAATCCAGTAAAATCGGGCGTGGGCTAGTGGAAAAAAGGGAGATTTAAAGGGGAAGCTGGGTGGAAGAGCGGATGACCACGAGAAAATCTGTCTTTGCCAGGGCATTTAGGTACAACTTAAAGGGATTCTGTCACCCAGGACTATAATCTACAGTATTACACGCATAGTACTGCAGATAAGGAATCCAGATCGCTATTTTTTATTTTTCTACTGCTCCTGATTCCCCCGCTGTCAGCGCTCAAAGCTGCACTGAAGTACATTGTCAGGACTGCTGAGCTCTTCGAACACAATGGAGAGGACTCATGAACATGCACAGCAGTCCTGACAATGTACTTCAGTGCAGCTTTGAGCGCTGACAGCGGGGGGAACGGGGGCCAGGAAAATAAAAAATAGTGATGTGGACTCCATATCTGCAGGACTACTCATATTTTGATGTACACAATGGTCCAAAATGGGGGTGACTGATTCCCTTTAAAGGAGTTAGGCCAAGTTCTAAAGTTATTCCCCCTATCCACAAAATAGCAGAAAAGCACCTGATCAGTGGGATCTCCCCCCATAATAAAGGGGTCCTATTCTCCCGAATGAATGGAGTGGCAGGTTTTGCATGAATTCTACCACTATTCATTCCTTATGGGATTTCCAAGAACTGGCACTTTCATAGTCATTCACAACCAGCCACTCCATTCATTCCAGGGAACGGGACCCCATTACCATGATTCGTTCCAGTGGATGGACCCCACTGATCAGATGTTTTCCTGTCCTGTCAATAGGGAAATAACTTTAAAACTTGACACAACCCCTTTAAGTTAAGGCTAGCTACAAGTCTGGACTGGAGCTTTGCTCCACTGACAAACTCAGCTCTGCAATAACAAACAGGGTAGCACGCATAGCATCTGATATGAGGCCCAGTAGCTGAGGGGGCCCATCTCTCCTCTTAAAGACATGTCAGGGTAAGAGACTTTCTAGAGAATGTCAGAAAAGAAAACTCAATACGACATATATGTTAAATCATCACTCATAACAAGCATAGCCTGTTTCACGAAACTTGTAGAAGTTGTTGCCCAATTCTAGCTTTAAAGGGCCCCATTATAGCAACTGCACATCAGGGCAGACTGACAGTGATGCAGACCATGCATGTCGTATCAGAAATGTTTTATTGTTTACATCATTTTGTCATTGTAAATGGATTTCATATATCATTCTATTTATATTTTTTTAATGTTTTAACCATCTAAATTATCTGATTTAAATATAATACATAAAAATCATAAAAATATTCATATAAAGCACATTTAAAATAATCCAGGGTTCACACTGATCACTGCAGCACTTTTCAGCTTTGTTGTGTAGACTGGAACAGAGTCAGCAGAGTCATCTTATTTTCATTAGAAGTAGATTTAAGGCCCTTTCCCAATGGTCAATTCAGAAAGATTCTTTCCCGGCAAGTGTCTGCTCATTAGTGGAGGAGACCACTGCATTTACATGGAGCGATCTCCTCCACAGTATTAGGAAGAGCGATTGCTAATACCATTGCTCGTCCCCACATAGACTCATTTGCTGGCAGCAGAGCGAGTTTAGACAGCACGATCTGCTGTCTACAAACGACTATTTAGGTGCCTTCAGAGACGATCCAGTTACCCGATGATTTGTAACTGAGTATTTTGCTCATTCATCGGGTAATCAGTGGCACTTTTACACTGCGAGATATTTGCTACGAACGATCATTGGTGATTATCTGGCCGATTCTCGGCCCATGTAAAGGGTCCTTTATAGATTAGAGATTTAATTACAGATTTTTGCACTGCTCGAGGCCTAGATAAGGCAGGATGCTAACATTATATACACAGATAAGGTTCTGTGCCATGCTCCCCTGGAATCACTTTATCTGGCGGAGAGGGAGGGAACCGTACCCCATCACTTCAGAATCCCGACAGAATCCACTGACATTCTTCTGGATATGCATATGAATGTTATACTCCATTCACATGATCTAGAGAACATTGAAATAATGAATGTGCTGTAGAAGTCCACATCATGTTCATCATTCTCATAGATTCTGCATGGAAAAGTGGGTCTACCCTGTGCGCAGGTCCAATGGCACATCAGGCAGATTTTGTGAACATTTTTTTTTTTATATTTCTTTGCCAATTAACTGTACACTGTCTATATAAGCAGTACAGGAAGAAAATGTGGACCAATATGGCTGCCCCAGGTGAGGTTTTTAAAAAATAAAATAAAATATGGGGGCCATTTACTATCCAAAAATATGTCTATATTAGGCATATTTATGGCCAGGGACATTGCTAGGGTCTCAAAAGATCCGGGGCCCAAGCCCCAATAAATATGGTCCAATTCTCTAAGTCGTCCCCCCACACACCGAATTTTGCTGTACTTGCTATACAGCAGCACGTACCTCTCACATCCAGGGCCTCCCAGGTGACGTCTCCGCGGATGTAGATCTTCTCTGTCATCATCTTCTCCATTTGATCCGTACAACTTCTTTCAGCCGCATCGTCTCTGCAGAGTGTGACACACAGACCTCTTAGCTTCCTCACATTTCTATCATCATCCCCCAACCTGGAGCTTCAACAGTGTTATCCTGCTGCTCGCTGTGCCCCCCAATACCCCCAGATACTATCCTGAAGAAAAATGTGTGCCTCCACAGTAATACTGCCCCCTACAGTGCCCCTAACTGTGATAATGCTCCCCAAGAGTGCCCCCATTAGTAGAAGAGCCCTCCAGTATTAATAATACCCTCACAGAACCCCCAGTAGAAATAAGGTCCCCAATTGTTCCCCCAGTGGTAAAAAAAAATGCTCTCTACAGACCCCTCAGTATTAATAAGGCCCCCCCATAGTGCTTTTAGTAGAAATAAGGCGGCTCTATAAGTCCCTCCTATAGAGCCCTCAGTAGTAATAAGAACGCCTAATGTCCCTGGATTTGCAGTGCCCCCTGTTATATTCCCGCCTCCACCATACAGTCCTATGTAAATAACATCACTCCCCTCCCTTCACCCCCTCCAACATACAGTCCCATGTAAATAACACTTTTCCCCTCCCTCCGCCATACAGTCCCATGTAAATAACATCCCTCTCTATCTACAGCCCCCTCCAAAATACATTCCCATGTAAATAACATTACCTCCTCCCCAGCCGCCTTCAACATACAGTCCCAAGTAAATAATATAACCCCTCCCCAGACGCCTCCAACATGCATTCCCATGTAAAGATCACCCCCTCAACATTCAGTGCCATGTAAATAATATCATTCCCCCCCACAATCCACCTTCAACATACAGTCCCACATAAATAACATCGCCCCGAACATTAAGTCCCATGTAAATAACATCACTACCTCCCACAGCCACCATCAACATACAGTCCCAGGTAAATAACATCACTCCCTCCCACAGCCGCCTCCAACATATAGTCCCATGTAAATAACATCCCCCTGCCCCAAACCCATCCAACAAACAGTCCCATGTAAATAACAATCCCCTACCACAGCCGCCTTCAACATACAGTCCCATGTAAATAACATCACCCTGCCCCAGCCCCCTTCAACAAACAGTCCTATGTAAATAATATCACTCCCTTCAGCCCTAACATACAGTCCCAGTTAAATACCACAACTTCCAGCATTGCTCTGCCTCTCCCTTTACTTACCTCTCCTCATGTAGCAGACTTCATCTCAGCTTCTTCCCCTCTTCACTGCCACCCTCTCCTGCACTGGTCACATGATGGTGACATCATCGCAGGTCCTTCTCAACCATTGACTGTTTTACTGGTCACATGACCTGTGATGTCACCACAGGTCCTTCAGCTCTTCCACCACATTAGATTCAATTGTATTGCCGTCCTGTGGATGGCAATACAATTGTATCTAGCAGGCAGGCAGGACTTTCGGGGCCTGGGACAAAACATCAGGGGCCCAGGCCCCGAATGTTTTAACCTAGCAATGCCCCTGTTTCTGGCACAGATTGTGGCGCAGAGGTTCTTTGCGCCGCAATCTGTGACTTTTCCCAGCTCACACAGGTATAAAAAAAGTGGTGTGGCGTGGGTTGGGAAAGGGGGTGGGCCGGCAGGTCAGTCTCATTCATCATTTTGTGGTGTAGAAAATGGTCTGAATGTAAGACAGCTCGGAAGCTGTCTTACATTCAGACTGGTGCTGGATGAACCAAAGTTATGGAGAGGCCGGTGTTTCTTCATAACTTCGGCAGATCCACCACCAATGCAAGGGATTATTAGAGGGGTTTTAGACGCCGGTCTTAATAAATGACTCCCTATATATTTACAAAATGTAAGTAATTTAAGTACAAGAAAACACCCATCATTCCCCTTCTACAGACTTGTGTGACCTCACAAATAAATACATGAGATATTTCCTTTAAATGACTAATGGGCTTAAGTGATGTCTTAAAGAAGACCCTTCTCTTCTCCTGACTTGTCTGTTTTAGTAACTACTTGCATCTCCATGTAATAACAATTCTGGAGCCTCTAATCTTCTGCCTCTATGTTTTACCACTCCTTTAATATTTCTACTATAAGTATACCAATGAGTTGCCAGCAGTCTGCAATAAAGGTCCAATGGGGTGTTACCAGTTAGGGGATATGTCACTAAGAAAGGAAGAGACTATCCAGCCAGCATGAGAATCAGCAAAACTAAAGATGACATGTGTCTGCAGAGGAGTTCAGCAAAACATAATGCGACATTATCCAATCAGTGCTGCCAGCGTCAGACTTTGCAGGGATACATACCCAACTGGTGACACCCAGCTGGACCTTACATTGCAGACTGCTGTCAATTCATCCTATGAATAATAGGGTAATGGCACAACATAGAGTTGTAAAAATAGATGTAAAAATAGAATGCAAGTAGTTACTAAAACATACGTGTCAGGAGAGGTCTTCTTTAATGGTCATCCCACTCCTATCCAGACTATAATATGTAAGGAGAAAAAACAAAAAGACACAGCGCCTCATGTGTGGTACCGCCTTATAGGAGATATACAGTTATGGTGCGTAATTCGCTTACCGGATTATGTTGTGAACAGTCACAACAGCTGGATGTGCCTTAGCTGGTATAATTCCCCACCAGCATTGAGGGATGCCGTGCTGCTGCCTGGGTCTTTTCCTGTCCAAATGGTTCCAGGGAAATAGGTATGCAGAATTCTTTAAAAAATCAGACCACTGTCCGGCGCTGCAGGCATGAAGATAAGTCCTTGGAGTGAATAGGATTCTTTTGATTATAGTCAACGCGTTTCAGGGGCAAAGAGCCCCCTTCATCAGGACAATATACAGAATGAACATACACTTGTGATCAGGATATTTAAAACGCTGTTTTGGCGGGTTAAAAGGGGGAGGTACAGGGGGTGGGGTGGGCGTGCTTAGTATAATGAGCCTAATTGCCAGTGTCTCAAATGATCCGTGGCAATTATTGTTAAATGTCCAATCATTTCTGCAGCATACAAAACTAGGTAGCGCAGAGTCAAGCGCTTCACAGTCTGGTCCACTGTGATATTACATTGTTGCGATCGTACATTCAATAATACATATAATGATACTAATACATTGTATAGCTGCATGTAATGATACTTCTAGTGGTGCGTTCAGACCAGCAGCGACGCTGCTGGCCCCGCACTAGGTCAGCACCGCACTGAACATTATGCTTTCACATAGAGCTGAGGGCATATCATGCTCCCCGCTTTAGCTATGTAGCGTGCGCCTGTCGGGTATTCAGATTGTTCAAGCAGGATCTCCCGGCTTCTCCTGCATGCTGTGACCCTCAGCGCTGGCTGATCTCTCAGACCCGGACACAGATCGATATGGTATAGCGCTGATATTAATTTAGTTCTTCCATATTCATTAGTGTGGTCACTTCTGGGGACTTATCGATTCTTTATTCCCAAAGATTGGCATGATTTGAATATACTGTATTTTTCGCCGTATAAGACGCACCGGCGTATAAGACGCACCTAGGTTTTTGGGGAGGAAAATAAGAAAAAAAATATTTTTAACCAAAAGGTGTGCTGTGGGTTTGGTGGGTTTGGAACTAGGTGGTCTGTGGATGGCACTATTACTGGGGATCTGTGGATGACGGACACTTATGGGGGGATCTGTGGATGACGGACACTTATGGGGGGATCTGTGGATGACGGACACTGTTATGGGGGGAACTGTGGATGACGGACACTGTTATGGGGGAACTGTGGATGACAGACACTGTTATGGGGGGATCTGTGGCTTGCACTGTTACAGGGGGATCTGTGGCTGGCACTGTTACAGGGGGGGGATCTGTGGATGGCACTGTTATACATTTGTGATCCACAGACCCTCCCAGCCCATAACTGTGCCATCCACAGATCCCCCGCCGCTCCAGTATACTAATATAATATGTCTTATTCAATTAATAGTTATTAAATATGCCTCTTTATTCCTAAAAGTACCTTAAATCCTAAGCGCTTCAGTACAATGCCGGCAGGCCGGGCAGCCGGCGCGGCGCGTCACTCACTGACGTCGCTTGCCTGCGCCGCCTGCTTCATTCATAAAGTAGGCGGCGCAGGCACGTGACATCAAGGAGTTACGCTGCCGCCCGCCCGGCCTGCATTGTACGGATGCGCTTAGGATTTAAGGTACTATTAGGCATAAAGGGGCATATTTAATAACCATTAATTGAATATGACATATTTTATTAGTACACCGGAGCGGCGGGCCTTTAGTACAGTGACTGCACCGCCCCGCCGCTATTGCCGGCCCCAGCTCCTCCTCCCAGTCCCTCCCAGAGTCCCCGCTCGCTTTACATCGCTGCCAGCGATGTAAAACTGACTGCATTCGCCGTATAAGACGCAGGGGCATTTCTCCCCCATTTTGGGGGAAGAAAAAGTGCGTCTTATACGGCGAAAAATACGGTATGTGGTAGATGGGATATCGCTGTAATCTCCAAGCTGTCATTATGTACCTCTAATTATAATGTAATGGATCTCTAGATCTCTAACTAATTCCTTATTTGTAGGCATAGGGGATGTAATGCAATAAGGCAGGCTTGTAGTTCAATATATGGATCTGTAGGGTAATAGCTAATAGGGGAAAATTAATAATGGCAGAAATAATGTTAATAATAATAAGAATAGTAAAAAATAATTAATAGCTGCGTATGGATGATATATACGTGATTAGGTCTGTCTATAGGTATTGTATAGGTGTTGTGGTATATATTACCCATAATTCAATCGTTATATTATTAGTTCTCTGAGGTATTAAACAGATATGTATCTCTCTATATATACGTGCATAGAAGTACACATATGCACACAATCGTATATCGGTGTCTGTCTGGGCGCCTAGGCGGAATTGATACGTATTGGCCAATATATGTATGTTGTTTATCATAAGATGGTCTCATTGATTTCGTTCAAGCCTCATGGGCTCAGTGTGTCTAATTGATACATCCAATACACTTCCCTTTTTTGTAATTTTTCAAAACGGTTAAAAGGGTTCTCCGGTATGAAATCAATTGGGGTGATTTTAATCTCATGTTTTTCTTTTTTCCGGTGTGGATGCACAATGTCTGGACACCCCATGTTTCAAATACTGTTTGCGGATATTGTACCTGTGTTGGTTCACCCGGCAGTGAAGGGCTTGGGTAGTGCGGCCTACGTATTGCAGGCCGCATCTGCATTCGATGAGGTAAATGACATAGGTAGAATGGCAGTCTATAATATGGACAATATAGACCTTCTTGAGAATCAGAGCCGTGGCTGGATTTGAACCCCCTACCCCCAGTGCTGCAAAACAATCACCCATCCACCCCCAGCCAGATGCTGCACAACCGCTAGCCTCACCTTATCGTTCAATCAAAGTGTTTGCCACGTCTCATCTTGGTATTTTAATTGCTTTCCCTGTTTCTCAACCTGAACTTGGCAAGAGTAATTAATACGGGAAGAAAAAACACACACAAAGAGCAAATTGCTCATTTATTTAATCTATCATATGAAAACACCAGATTTTTTTTAACAAAATAAATTCAGAAAATATCCGTCCAAAAAAAAAAAAAAAAAAGTCTGTTCTTGTGGCTTGATAGCACTAGTTAATATGTATACTGTGGTCTTTTTGACAATTGTATTAATCCCTTTATAAAGTCTTCAGAAGTCCCATCATAGAGGCACGGATGCCGTTTTGATCTGTTTATTACTCTTAAGTGTTCAGAGAACTGTCCCTATTTTCTAATTAACACTTTTAAAGATAAAAGGCAACGTATTAAATCAATCTGAATGATGGTTGTTTGTGAATCCCACAAGATAAGGCAATTTGCATGTTCACTTTGTACTTACTAACAAAATCTGCTCATCTCCAAAGCCGCTCCTTATAACGTAAACCTTTTGTGAGTGTTTTCGACTTAAAAGTAAGTTCGTCCGGCTATTGAGGCAGTGCAAATTTTCTAAAGGACTTCTTTACCAAACATGATTAAGATACAAAATATGTGCACGTTGTGTGCAGAGGAACTGGAAGAACCTAAGAGAGAATTAATTACAGAGCGTTAAAACACTGCATATCCCATCGCTCCCCCGGTGCCCCGATTTAGAGTATCGTTGGTATAAAGGTGAGCCCGTGGATGATAACTGGAGCTGGTCAGCTGTTTTTGTTGATTTTAGGTCTTTGTTTGCCCGATTGTGCACATGTGTAATTGTGTTTGAGCCACAATCAACGCCTCCCCTGTCTATGGATTGCCTATGGTATTGCAGCTCAGATCCATTGATATCCGGCACTGTTTTTTGGAGAAAGCTGCCATGTTTTTTTTTTTTTTTTTTATCCTGGACAGCCCACTTTAAAACTGTAGTTAAGTAGGTTTAAAAAAGAAAAAAATCTAATTCAACCTCAAGAATAAGGCAAAATTAACCCCCTGGACAACTATAGCCCATTTTATCTAGTGGAGGGGTAAATTCCCTCTTGACCCCTCAACACTTTCCCTCCACCTAGATGCCTGGTCAATGAAGCTCAAGGTAAAACCACACACATGACGGACACATCAGGCAGTGGCTTATCTCCTGTGGGATCAAATGATTTGGAGTGCTGAAATCCAACATGCCCAATCCTTGTTTTCCCTCGACATATGCCATCGGAGAGACTTGGGACACCTCCTGGAGCAGACTTACCACCTCAGTCAATACGAGACAGTATGTGGGAGTCCAGTAGTGGATAACAGGGGTCACAGTGCAGGTCTTCTTTCTGTATCACAAAAGGACAAGGTGTCTTTTCTTCTTCTTGGCTTAGCCTGAACTATTTAGTCCAGCTCAGGCTACTTTCACACTTGCGTTGTTATCTCCGGTATTGAAATCCGGCAGAGGATCTCATTACGGAATTAAATGGATCCATTTTGATTTTGCACATCAGGATGCATGCATTCAGTTAGGATGAGGTTGTGTAAAATCGAAACAAAAAATGGGTCCGTCACTCAATGCATTGAAAGTCAAGGCATTAGGCTCCTAAAAAAACTGACCCATCACCATTGACTTACAGTGTTTTCAGTGACCGATCCGACTTTTAAGTTTTTTTTGTCCTGGACACAAAACAGAATGCTGACAGAAGGGAAGACATCCTGATGCATCCTGAATGGATCTCTTTCCATTCAGAATGCATGAGGACTAAGTGGAAACATGTTTTTATGGTATTGAGATCCTCTGCCAGATCTCAATACCGGAAACAACAACTCAAGTGTGAAAGTAGCCTAAGAAGAGCACCCGTCTGATCTAGGAGCCCTATATCCAGCCCTGACCCAGGGGGTACCAGTTCTGCTGTTCAGGGATTGATCAGGTTCCCAGATGCTAGGATTATTAATGTTCCTACGCGTTTCAAAGAGGCTGTATTACCCAATTTCCTCAGGGGACATTCAATAAGGGGCGCTGCTGGCATTAAAACCTGCTGAAGTCGGGTGTGACTTTCCGCTAAAGTCTATAGGCACCTAAGGGGGTTTTCCCATCTCAACATTTATGGCATGTTGCATGATATGCCATAAATGTCAGAGAAGAGCGGGTTCCACCTATGGAACCCATTCCTATCTCCATAACAGGGCCCCTTAGGTAAAAGAGAGCATGCCACACTTGCGCAGCATCCTCTCCATTCAATGCACCTGACTTTTCTGGCATATCCTAGCACTATGCCATAAATGTTGAGATAGTAATACCCCTTTAAAAATAGCAGACGAGCCATCAGCCTGAATGACATATAATGCTACAACATCTTGCTCTCTGCTTGAAATGTCAGGATCCAAAAGGTTCTAATTTAGTGTCTCTGATAAAGTGATGGGACAAAGTCCTCAAAAATAAAAATACAGCCACAAAATGGGATATTTTTTAAAGCATCCTAAAATCTAATTGTGAGAGGTACATACCTTATGGGAATAAAAGGTTAAGGAACAAGAAGAAACCAATGTGGATAAAAAGAACTGTAAAGAAGGCAATAAATGACAAAAAGAAAGCATTTAAATCACTAAAACAGAAGGGTAGTCAGGAAGTACTGAAAAACTATAAGGAAAAAAATAGAATATGTAAAAAACAAATAAAAGCAGCCAAACTAGAGACCGAGAGATTAAAACTAACCCTAAAATGTTCTTCAATTACAGATGTAGCAGGGTTAGCACTCAAGCTCTTAACTCAAATTTCTTAACTCATCGCGTTATCTTGAGATAAAAGCCATTGAAAAGCAATTGAAGGTGTTTGCTTAATGCATTTAGTTTAGATAACATGTCTCATAATGCATGAGTGTTAACTCTACTACATCCATATATAAATGGTAGAAAGTATAAATCTGCAGGCGTCGGCCCTTTACAGAGTGATGAGGGGGGAGTTGCAGAGAGCGATGAGGAGAAAGCAAAGCTATAAAATATTTTTTTTCCACTGTATTTACTGAAGAAAATAATATGTCAGATGAAATGCAGAATGTAAAAGTAAATTCCCCATTAAAAAAGTGCCCTGTCTGACCCAGGACAGCGGCGTCTTAAAAAGATTAAAATAGACAAATTGCCAGGACCAGATGGCATACACCCCCGTATCCTAAGAGAATTAAGTAATGTTATAGCCAGACCCTTATTTCTGATATTTAAGGACTCTATACTGACAGTGAGTGTTCCACAGGATTGGCGCATAGCAAATGTGGTGCCAATATTCAAAAACGGTCCAAAAACAGAGCCCGAAAACTATAGGCCGGTAAGTTTAACATCTGTCGTGGGTAAACTGTTTGAAGGTTTTCTAAGAGATGCTATCTTGGAGAACCTCAATGAAAATAAGCAAATAACGCCATATCAGCATGGCTTCATGAGGGATCGGTCATGTCCAAAAAATGTAATCAGTTTCTATGAGGAGGTAAGTTCTAGACTTGACAGCGGCGAATGAATGGATGTCGTATATCTGGACTTCTACAAAGCATTTGACACTGTACCGCATAAACGGTTAGTATATAAAATGGTAATGCTCGGACTAGGAGAAAATGTCTGTATGTGGGTAAGTAACTGGCTCAGTAATAGAAAACAGAGGGTGGTTATTAATGGTACACACTCAGATTGGGTCACTGTAACTAGTGGGGTACCACAGGGGTCAGTACTGGGCCCTATTCTCTTCAATATATTTATTAATGATCTTGTAGAAGGCTTGCACAGTAAAATATCAATTTTTGCAGATGACACTAAACTGTGTAAAGTAATTGACACGGAAGAGGACAGTATACTGTATCTATATATACTACAGAGGACAGTATACTGTATAAATACTACAGAGGACAGTATACTGCTACAGATGGATCTGGATAGATTGGAGGCTTGGGCAGAGAAGTGGCAGATGAGGTTTAACACTGACAAATGTAAGGTTATGCACATGGGTAGGAATAATGCAAGTCACCCGTACATACTAAATGGTAAAACACTGGGTAACACTGACATGGAAAAGGACCTAGGAATTTTAGTGAACAGCAAACTAAGCTGTAGAAACCAGTGTCAGGCAACTGTGAATATAATGGGTTGCATCAAAAGGGGCATAGATGCCGGTGATGAGAACATAGTCCTACCACTTTACAAATCACTAGTCAGGCTGCACATGGAGTACTGTGTACAGTTCTGGGCTCCTGTAAACAAGACAGACATAGCAGAGCTGGAGAGGGTTCAGAAGAGGGCAACTAAAGTAATTACGGGAATGAGGGAATTACAGTACCCTGAAAGATTATCAAAATTAGGGTTATTCACTTTAGAAAAAAGATGACTGAGAGGAGATTTAATTACTATGTATAAATATATCAGGGGTCAGTACAGAGATCTCTCCCATCATCTATTCATTCCAAGGACGGTGACTGTGACGAGGGGACATCCTCTGCGTCTGGAGGAAAGAAGGTTTGTACACAAACATAGAAGAGGATTCTTTACGGTAAGAGCAGTGAGACTCTGGAGCTCTCTGCCTGAGGCGGTGGTGATGGTGAGTACAATAAAGGAATTCAAGAGGGGCCTGGATGTATTTCTGGAGCGTAATAATATTACAGGCTATAGATACTAAAGAGGGGTTATTGATCCAGGGAGTTATTCTGATTGCCTGAATGGAGTTGGGAAGGAATTTATTTCCCCTTAAAGGGATTCTGTCACCAGGTTTGGGGCTATAGAGCTGCGGACATGTACGGCTAGATCGCCGCTAGCATGTCCGCAATATATGTGTCCTATATGGCTGTGTGGTTTTAATTTCTTTAAAAAAAGGTTTTATAGATATGCAAATGAGTGTTGAATGTGTCCAAGGGGCTGTACGAATCTTACTTGTGACCAGCCACGCCCGCCTGTGAAGGAGCCCAGCACCGCCTATGTCTCCTCCTTTCATCAACGATATATAGCCGTAATCTCGTGATGCGTAAGCTCGCGCATGTGCAGTGCCGGTATAGTGCTCCTTCCCTGTGCTGGCATCAGCCCAAGGGAAAGAACTGCGCATGCGCGAGCTCGCGCATCGCGAGATGACGGCTATCTATCGTTGATGAAAGGAGGAGACATAGGCGGTGCTGGGCTCCTTCACAGGCGGGCGTGGCTGGTCACCAGTAAGATTCGTACAGCCCCTTGGGCACATTCAACACTCATTTACATATCTATAAAATCCTTTTTCAAAGAAATTAAAACCACACAGCCCTATAGGACACATATATTGCGGACATGCTAGCGACGATCTAGCCGTACATGTCCGCAGCTCTATAGCCCCAAACCTGGTGACAGAATCCCTTTAAGTGGGATTTTTGCCTTCCTCTGGATCAACTTGCAGGATAACAGGCCTTATATATTTTTTGGCCTTATATACTATGTATTAAACTTTTTGGGCATAATCCTTTTTTCTCCTAAAAAAACAGGAAAATCGTTCTGTTCATCACAAGAAGCACAAGGCAGATAAGGATGTTGATTGGCGGTCAAGTGCTGATTTTCCAGTTTTTCCCTTAACTTAATTACATAACGTAATTAATCATAATTAGATTATTATGTTTTAAATTAAATAACACAGTCCCCAAGAACAGGACCATCTAACTCACTGACTTGGAACGGATTTAGGTTTTCTCGATTTAACACTTAATTACCCAATTAACTTTGCTGTATACATAGAAATATCCGAGATTAGAAGTAGATTTTATTTATTTTTATTCATGTTGCTATGGTGAGTAATAAAATGTCAGAATATTGAAAACTCATTCATTAAAGTCACCCAGAACCAATGAAAACAACGATTTCATTTTATAGCTGGGCCCTAATTACTTAAAGGTGAAGTCCACCCCATGTAATTCCCATATTTTGCATAACTCATTCATTCCTTAGCTAATGAGTTATTTTTATCATTCAGGAAAATTATTAGTCCTGATTGACCCTTAAAGGGGTTGTCCGGGTTCAATGCTGAGCCCATCGGAGCATTTCATTTCATGGGCTTTTTTGTTTACATTGGCACCCTGCTAGGTAGAAGCTTCCACCCAGCCGTTTCTGATGGGCGGGCTTTAGTGCTGCCCTTGCTGTTTTACAGGCTAGGGCAGCACTAAAGCCCACCCATTAGTGACAGTGACGTCACCAGGCTCACTGCTAGGCAGAAGCCTCTGCCTAGCAGTCCCCATGGAGAGCCCGGGACATCATCGGATCTCAAAAAATTCCTTTGCCCTGCGCGATTCAGCACAGGGCAAAGGAGAGCATCGGAGCATATCAGAGGGGCCGGAGGGGTGAAGATGGGGATATATCCGGGTTCAGCTGTGAACCAGGACAACCCCTTTAAGCTACTGATTTGGACAATATTCACATAAAAATTAATAAGGTTGTCATTGCTCAGCCCCTAGTCAACTGGACAGTACTACACCAGAGGCCTTAACATATAGCTGGACCCCAATGTGAAATGTTTCATATAGCTGGACCCCAATGCAAAATTACTCAGTATGTATAACAGTAGTCTCCCCATATCACCTAGAGGGGTCTTGCGCCCCTTTAGTTACACCCCTGAACATCTCCTCACCCCTGACCAGCTATCCCTATTTTTTTTATGATGACTATCTACCTATTATCTCCTAGGGTCTTGTTACTTGCTTACTTGTTTGCATTTACCTCTCTCAGCCTCGGGACTCCTAGTAGCCAGTCCCCAACTGCAGCTCTCAGCACTCTGTACTTGCTATGGCCCTCTGCAGATAATCAGTTGGAGCCAACTCCTCACAATACCCTCTCACGGAGAAGGCATTCAACCTTCATCAGTTTGTCTCTCACTACTATGTGGCCTCTAATGCTCATACCCCATTCAAATTACATCTCCGACCTACTTGGCATACTTTTGTATCCTCTTTTGCAGCTATCCTCTGCTCAGTGCAATGCACAATGCGACAAGCGTCTCCATGTTGCTGCATCACAGCTTCTTCTTGACTTGGATGCTACCATTGCTCCGTTCTTCACCAGAGGTACACGATCATCAAAGCTTGGCACTTGTGTTGCCTTACCTCCTGAAAATGCAGTATCTTCCAGTCCCAGCTCTCTACAAAGCTAAGAACATACACTACCACCTCAGTAAAGGCATCTTATTCACCAAGGGAGAACCCTCAGAGCATGTCCTGAATCTCTCTGACTTGAGGACCTGTGCAGGATGACCATGTGACCACAGGTCCTAAAGCATATATAACTCAACAGCATTATATCCACACATGCAATGCAGGAGAGACATCTACTGGCCACAGTGAAACATTGCAACAGCACTGCTGTTCAAGTTCTCCCCTAGGGTCTTGGTTTACAGGGGTGCTACATGGATGTCATGTTAAAAAAAACTTGTGATTGCTGCAGTTAATAATTGACCTCAACAGCACAGCATTACATCTCACATTTAAAGCTCTTATAACACAAATGAGGTTTAAAAGAGTGGAGAGATAAAAAAAAATGACTGCCTGTATCCTCTATCCCCTTGGGCACAAGAACATACATCTCGCATGAGAGTCTTTTTTTAGCGCAATGACTTAAAATTAATTTCTAAAACTCAAGTATATGGCATTGAAGTGAATTTTCATGATCCTTTGTTTTTTACACGGTGTCTCCATAATGTTCGTCTTGTCATTTACTAATTAGTCACTTACTATCTACATCACCAAGTGAGAATCTCCAGCATCAGCATTAATGTAAAAGTGCCAGAGTGCTTTAGCATCACTGACCCCCAATGCATGTTAACGTCAAGGCAATTCATGGAGTAATTATGATGGCAATTCATTGAGTACACAATTAGGTCTTAAAATCAGCTTTCCTTACGGAGAGGTACGTGTCATCATTCTACAAAGAGAAATTCAAGTCAAAGCTTCAGTGATACCTTTAGGGCTTTTTCTCCAAAGAGCTTACTGCATATAACCCAGCTGATCTCAGTCTTGCCCACTATAGTGTATTATTGCAATTAGCATTTTTTTTAATTATATTTTTAATCTAAAAAAAGTCCACCATTTTGTGCAAATTGATTTCTTATTATACTTTCATATTAAGATAGACCTCCAAATGCCCTACACGGACATTCTGTCTGCCTGCAGTCACCACTAAAGGGTGATTAATGCATACTGTTTACAAATGAAAGTTAAGGGGACAATCCTACCTTGTAGGATCATGGGGAAATGACTTCCGGACCACATGTGGATTACTGCTAATTGGCAGGCTGCACCTGTACTTGCCATTAATCTGCATGTGGATCTTGTCCCAAGGCCCATGGGGGTCAAGAGAGACACTAATATGAGACACTGTGGTGTCAGGCAAAAATGTAGTCAGGGCAGTCACAGTTTGTGCAATCCAAACTCAATCCGAGGTCAAGGCGTGCTGCTCAGGCTCGGTATACAGTACAGATCAGGCAAAGGTCAGGTCAGGCTGGAAACTTGGTGAAGGGCGTAACATTGGAGAAAGCTGGACTTTCAGAAGAGGAGCTTCACGTTACCAGGAAGCCGGTCCACTCAACTTCAGAACAGTAAATGTATTACAAACTTTCTTCTACAGGTATGTTATGTGTAAAAATGGTGGTTTAATGATCTACTGGGTCCCAAAAAATGCTTTAAGAATGCAAACTTCTCCATTTCCATTCTCTGCAATCGAAGGACCAACCTGCACTGAACAGATCAGATAATGGAGAGACCTCCAGGTCTTCCAGAAGAGCTGGAAGATTTCCCAGGCACCACATGGGGAGCCGTGTTAACTGTATGTAGTGCTGTGATGCTGTATCATAATCAGCCCAAACATTCATTAAAGGGGTAGGATGCATCACAAAAAGATGTTCACAGCAAATGTCATAAAGGAGTATGGACTGAGAAAGTGGGGTGTCAACACCAGAAACAATTATCTAGCGTGGCCAGAAAACTCTGAAATAGCTACAATTATATGCAAAGACTTCTCAGTTCAAGTTTAGTATTTTAATAGTGAACCCAGGGTCCAGAGGTGTAAATTGAAGCTCATAAGCCCCAGAGAAAAATCTTTTGGGGGACTCAGGCTCTAGAACCAAGGAGTGGAACATAATTACAGTGACCCACTGGCTCACTGCTAAAGAGTTAATGTTAAAATGCTATGGTGCACTGCCAAAGAGTTGTCATGCCATGGTTCATTACCGAAGCTGTTAAAATTTTTACTGTGATGCTGGTTTCGATTCCTCTGGTTAGTTGATAGTCTTCTGGTGAATAGGCAGGAAAAAGATGCTTGTTTGCATATGCTGCTGCCAAGTAGGCCAAGACAGACGTTCTGCAGGCAAACACCATTCTATGAGAGACTGAAAATTGCTCGAAAAGCAACTTTGTTAAGGATTAGCCTCTGAGAGAAGGAAGCGCTGAATTATTGCAAAAGGTTGAGGACCATAAAGGCTATGCTGGAATGAGACAGTAAAGGTAATGCACGCATATGACTTTAGACTTTACTGCATGTGGTTAGGGTTATTTGCTTCTGGCCCCCTACACACTACTGAGACGGACTGGCAATATGATCTAGGACTGCTGCCTGTAATTGGGAATTGCAGAAAATTATTCAGAGATTGCACACCTTTGGGCAGTTGGGAAGATTGCTAGTATCCATAGAGAACACCAAAATAACAGCCAACTCCTATACAAATCCTCTGGGAAAAGCCTACTATGTGCAGTACTTTAGAACTGTGCCTACTACTTGTATTTGTACTGCAAACCCCATCATCTACTCAGTAAAAAGAGATTTTATTATACTCAATACTGCCTAGTAATTTTTCTCCATACTCCGACCACTGACCTCTGTTCTTCTACCCTGCACCCTGCTACCTGTTCATCTAACATCCCAGCCAACACCAGGCAGGAGACCAGATTGTGCCTCGAGGGGAAGAAGGGTTTCTCCCCTCCCTTCACTGCACGCGTGTCATGGGGAAGGAGTGCTGGAACAGGAATTCCTCCCCCGTAGACCGGTGTGCTACAAGCTCTATGTCCCCTTTATAATTATGCCCCTGCTAAAAAAAAAGTGTGTAGGAATCCACCACTCCCTATCCCCAGTAGAGCTCTGTTTCATAATTTACTGCCCAGTTAATCTAGCCTGAAAATCCAAAAAATAAAAACAAAGAACAGTACATCTCTGTAACTCACAACAGACTTTACACTCAAATGCAAAACACTTGGTACCTTCTCCATAAAGGACGGATGTGGCAGAAAGCTTTGCCTGTGGTAGCCGCACATATGTTTTGTACTTCGCTCCAGAGCCCGGCACAATCTTGCTGTGGGTAGATGGAGAAGACCCCTAGGTGGAGGCACACACATTGCTTGCTTTGACAGAAAATATTGAAAAGAGTCATTTTCATATACAGGAGCACAATTATTTGCAGACGGTCAGTTTTCTCTGATCTTCGATACATAAAGAGGATTTTTTTTTTAAGTTCAGTTTCAAATCCACATTTATAAATCAACTTATAAGATGAGATATTGTACTCAATTGTGGGTGGAGGGGGGCTTCTAAAATAGTAAAATTAAAGGGTATAAATAATGCAGCATAATGAAGAATTATCTGTAGAATTTTATGAGACTAGCAATACACCAGACATTTTATTTTGCTTTACTTTGTTTTTATCTTTTAATTTTATAGGATTTTTTTTTCTAATCTACAGATTTTGCCTTTTTACTGTCTACAATACACTATATATATATATATATATATATATATATATATATATGTATTATGTATAGGGTTTTTATAATTTTGTGCTTTTGTTGTTTTGTGATCGTTCATAATAATTTTCCATCTCATAAAACAATTTTTTCACCCAAAATGTGCCTAACATTGGCAAATTCAAGCACCTAAAAGACAAATATGTGGTCCCAGGCTACACAGGAGTTTTCTAGTAGTGTGTTCATGCTACTTAAATTGGCCTGCAGTCATTTGTGCTTTCTAAGGAATTCAACTATAGACAAGCCTGCGATGAAGCTATAGTTTGGGACACAGCACTGTTGACCATAGACTCTAATTAGGTTCCAAAATATGATCATGGTGGTGAAATCACACTGCTAGAAACTGCCTGCAGGCCTTAGGTCAACATTATTTTATAAACTTATTTTGACCTGGGCTTTGGATAAAAAGAAAATCGTCCCACTTACCTCCATCGTCAATAATATCAGTTAATCGCAATGCAATAACATTGAATATAAACGTCTATGAGCTATTTTGGAGTGGATTTTATTGCAGCTTTCACCTTATGCATTGCAAATTCACAGTGAAATCTTCACATAAAATCTACAGCCATTCTGCAGTGTGTGAATTCATCCAAAATAGCAATTCCAGCACATTTATTAACATTGCCCATACCCTTGTACCAGCCACATAACACTGCCATACAGTACTTCCATTATTTTCTTAAAGATGTTTACCAGTAATGAGATATTACTCAGGATAGGAAATCAATATCAGATGAGTGGAGTTTCGACACCCAGCACTGGCTTGATCAGCTGTTTTGGGCACCCACCAGCGCTGGAGACTATACAGTGGACAGAACCAGAAGAACAAGTTTTTCTGTCCCATGTGTAGTGACCGTGCCAGGTTGCTGCCACTCAGCTACCAGTCAAGTGCATGAAAGGTGAAATGCAGTATGTAGGGGCTGGAAAATACACATTGGGCCAAACCGGCGGCTGCCTTAAACAGCCGATCGTGGGGGTGCCAGCTGTCTGACTGATCTGACATTGATGACCTATCCTAAGGGTAGGCAATCAATAAATAAGCCCCTATAAAGAATAAATACATTTTCCAAAAAGTTTTGTTATGTCAGAATGACATATCAGAAGTTTGTATCGGTGGGGACCCAGGGGCTGTGATGACCTGCCGAACGTTAAAATGAGGAGTTAGAGGCGCTTAGACAGCTACCTCTCCTCACACTTCTAACGCCTTTTTTTCTGTGTCACAAGATGTCTATCTTATGTGTTCCGCGACCCAGTGGTTGTGATGTGCGTGACAGCCTATCAAATCCCAATAGTGTATTGAATTGAATTTTCATGAGAAATGGGAGTCCTTAACCAAATTCAAGCCAAGGAAAGGGTGGACAGCTCTCTGAATGTCACTATAATGTATCAAAAGTTTTTGAAAAGTGTAAATACTCTTTAAAGGAGTTGTCCCTTCTGATACATGGTGCCCAATTTATAAATCATCTTGGACAACTTCTTTAAATTCATGTTGCTCGTAATCCTCACCCCTTCCATATAATCAGACAATAAAGAGAAGGAATGTAGGTAGATTTTTTTCCTCCTTTCTGAAAACAGCTCAGATGATCCAGCCTTGCCATTTGTTTCCATTCTTCCTGAAGGCGAACTGGCCAGCTGTACTCCTAGGTTTCTTAGTTATGGATTGTTGAACCCCCACCTGGCTAGATTTGTTTAGCTGACAGCTGGCAGAATTTAATAATAAAAAAAAACTAGAACAAAGTGCCTGAAAAAATAAAGCTAAAATCTCTTTGGATGATACACCCATGGCTAATTCTGATATTTTCTTTCTGACACATTTAATATAAGCATGTAAAGTAGAGGAATGTTTTTTATTACCACACATACAGTACACATACTGTATTGACATATAAAGTTTTTATGTTTTCTTAATTGTGAGCAATTTACATAAAAGGTAATATTTTAACCACAAGAATGCTCCTGTTGTGGCCTTGTGAGGGGTCAGGGTGGAAACTGCACAAAAAATGGACCTATACATTCTTAGCGTGGTCTGGAAAACAGCGCATCAAAAATCCTTGGCCAGATGACCTGCGATGCAGCCTCCTATAGAAAACAATGGGAGTGGCTGCAGTGCACATTTGGCAAGGTGTTCAGCACAATACACACACTGAAAACTGCGCCCCAAAACTCTGTATGGACATACCCTTAAAGGGACCACCTTAACATTTATGGCATATCCATAAGTCCCTGATAAATGCAGGTCCCACCTCTAGGACACACAATTGTCAACATGGGTCTCTTGATCCATGTCTTGCTCGGTAAGCAGCTGCCTGCCACATTCAAGTAGAAAATGAATGGAAAGGTGGCCGCAGTGTGCACAGCTCTCTCCAATCCTTGTATGGGAGTCTCAGAGGGGTGAATGGAGAGATATGCAGCCAACTCTCCATTCATTCTCCACCTGGATGCAGTGGACAGTGGTCACTTCACTTGGAAGATTGGGAATCCCCCTTTCTGGAGAAAGGTGGAACCCCTATTTCAAACATTTATTGTAGATCTTGTAGTATAAACTCGTTGGACAAGAATCCCCCAACAATATTATGATCACAGGTTATCTTGGAGCCTAGATCCAAAGAAGCATAGCCATACCACTGATGCAGCAGAACATTATTCTCTGGAGTGATAAATCACATTTCATCATTTTACCATCATAAAAATTAATTTTTGCCTGTCAGATGCCAAGAAAAAGTTGTTGTCCAAAGGAGTGGTGATGATTGTTGGATTTGGTTTAGGCAGAGCATTTAATGGGGCTGGTTTTCATGGACTGAATTTCCTATAAAGTGAGTTTGCTATTATTTAATGGTCCCACTAATTTTCTTACGGCTACATGGACATCTGCACAACTGAGTTCCAAATTTAGTGAAGGGTCTTTGTAAAAGATCAGAGTTTGTTATAACAGCCAAGGGGAACCAAACTTGTATTACTGTCCATGGTTTAGGACTGAGATATCTAATCAATGAGATGTAGATCTTATGTCCAGTTGTCCATGTAATGCATATACACTGAAACCTCTTTGAGACGACCACTCAAAATTGCATTAAAAATGGTGCTCTAGAGTGGTGGTTCTATAAAAGAAGCCAATAGGCAATAAGGGAACTGAAAATCAATTATAGAAAATCTGGTCTTGATAAAGTGGTGGTCTTCACAAAGAGATGGTTGCTTTCAGAGAGCAAGGTCATGGAGATGTGGATTCTCTAAACCATAATATGTTTAGCGCTGGCTAGATTTTGGCGTGGAGTCTAAGGGATCCACCAATCTTCACACCTAACTCCCGCAAGGATGTCTGGAATTTGCTGCAGAAGACTCCTCAGCTCACAGTCCCTAAAATAGTTGCAGACTGGTGGCAGTAGTGCTGATGCAGTAATATCATCACCAGGAACACAGCCAGGGGTCACCAGTAAAACAGTCAGGAAGCGTCAGGCTAGAAGATGAAACAAAAGTGTACCCTGTTAAATAAGCTGCAAGGCATGACAACAGTCCACTGTGCGCTATCAGAAAAGCCAAGAGCCACAGTCTTGACTGGCAGGGCCTTGACGGAGATCGAAAGCTGGAGAAGCAACAAATGAGTGTGTCCAGATGTCTGGAAACAGGGTGCAGCCATTGGCTGGGGAGGAAATCACTGGGAAAGGTGAGTAAAATAACAAAGACCATCTCTCTGCAAAAACCACCCTTTCTTGAGAGGACCACCTCTAGAAGACCATTTTTATGGCCTGTGGTTGTCTCATAGAGGTTTCACTGGGAATAAAGAGAGAGAGAGAGAGAGTAATAACATGTATTATAAGTTCTTCTCAGTTAAGATAAGAAGTAGTTCAAATGATGGGAATGGCATTTTCTGCATCTGTTTCTCTAGCAAACCTATCAAATGTCTATTTTTTGGCACCACTGCTGGAGCCTAGAGTGGATGACATAAACCAGCTTTGTGGTTACATGTTTCATTTTTAATCTCATGGAAATGAAAATCAGCGCTGAATTGTCTCTGCGCATGTGACAATAAGCTGCTCTGTTCCAACTATTAAAGCGAAGGGGCGTCAGCATCTCTCGGCTTAATGTTCAGCACATGCAAAACATCATGCATTTTATATGTCCCAAAAAAAAAATTACAGGCAAACCTGTCTTTGGTTTAGCGAGCGGAACAATAGACAATAACCTCTAGAGCTCAGTTTTACAATGTTCTGTAATTCTCAGGCTATTTGAGATCCTACATGTCCAAATGACTCCACAGTTGAAGCATGTGCAGTCAAAAAAGAAATTTGAGGAGGGTCCTTGGCATCACCCTCCAAAAAGTTTCCAATGTGCCCTCGTAAAACTCTCTGTGTAATATCATTACAGAAGAAATATAAAATAGATAAAATCACAAGGCAAGCGATAGACTAAGGAAAGCAGGCATGATTAATGTGTATTGGGACATAGACTAAAAAACGATTAGGTTTGGCTATCGTCCTGACTGATGTAACAGCATGGAAATGGACGCCAAATGTTTAGTAGGAAGCGAGAGATGCTGGCGCCTTTCTCGAGGAATGAATGAGAGCAGAGGGGGCATCTTGTAAGAGATAGAGCCTGTACCCATAAAAAAACCTTATGTTTTTTTTGTGGTTAAACTCTCAAAGCCAATGGAAACATGAAAAAAAGAGCATTAAAATAAAGGAGCCATGAAACGTATCAAACTCATTATATATTACTCCTTCTGAGACAAAGAGTGTCACTTGGCCCATCTCCACCATGCCCATAATACATCTCAGAGGAAGCTAGACTCGCTGGTGCCTCCAGAGATACGTTCCCTTTGTAGACTTTTTTTTTTTCTACAAAGAAAACACTGATGTTAAGCTTTACACGGTAAGATGCTGATTCTTTCCAGCGAGGGATCCTGCCAGCTCAGAACTGTGGACAAAATGCTCGGATGATTTTCAGTGCATGCAGGGGCCTCACGTAAATTTTTTGAACAAATTTTTGGTTGAATTCTCTAAAAACCCCACCAAAGATAGAATATGTTTTTTATGGTTTATTTCCTATTGCTTACATAGTGCTAAGATATTGCATCAGTCCCTGTCCCCAATGGTATTGTCAAGCTGACTTCCCTTTTAAGGTCTCTCGTTGGTTTATTTGCTCAGAACAGTGCTGCATTTTTGTTAAATCTTTTGTGTATTGACCTTAGTTTGTTTTTAGATTAATCCCTTTTTGTCACCCTCATGATAATGATCTAGATGGGCAGGTCCACCCAAGCCATCCAAAAGTTATGAACCAACTTTGAGGCTTACTGGCTCTCAGTCAGATGAGAGCTGGTTTTGAATGTCACATAGTGCGCAAGGCTGCCATTCTAAGGTATGCCGACTGTGTCTGTCTCATGGATAGATTGTTGGCTTGCACATACCCGGCTTTTGGCATATAGCCTTTGTGTGGTTGTCTATTGTATGTCATAGGTAATGGGAGTCCAAGATGCATCCAGACATCCTTCCCATGCTGTTTTCAAACCATTTCAGTGGCGTTTCCATCAATTTCTAACCTTTTTCTGTGAACCAGACAACCTCTCTTCTTCAGAGCAGGGGGTGCCTGGTTTAATGCTCAAGTCTTCCATTGATTTTCATTGTGTTCAATTGAGCTCGAGCATACATAGTATTCGGCTGAACACTGCGATGTGCCGAGCATAGCAATGCTTGAGCTGAACTGCTGTTTGGCCGAGCATGCTCACTCAACACTACTGATTAGGCTATAACTGTTTCTCCTGGCTTTGACTGCTCAGCTTGTTTCTGGATTAACACTTTGATTACTGATTAGGATAACTGTTTCTTCTGCTCTTGACTCCTCCGCTTGTTTCTGGTTTAAACCCTTGTCTGCTGTTTTGTCTTCTATTGACTCTCTTAGCTCAGTTTCTGGCTTGTTTTACTCTCCTGCTACTCCTTGGCATCCAATACTTCTGCTAACTTTAACCTCGGGCCTGTTTTCTGTCGCCTTACTCTGCAGACATAACCTGGATCCCTAGCAGTCAAGTACAGCCAGGCTTGCTGCAGGCTCTGGTGATCTTCTAGCTGTATCCTTAGATCTGCTAACCAGAGTGGGGAAGCAAGATAGGTAGCAGATTTAGAGTTTGCTGGTGGTGGTCCCAGGTGCTGACCATGTATTCTTTTTCACCTCTGTTTCCTTATACCAGAAGAATGGAAGACCTACCATGTTTTACATGCAGATCTACAGACACCACCATTTGATGGAGTTCTCGGAGACCAGGAATGCCTTTTCATATGGCTAGGCACGGTGCAGGGATAACAAAAGACTCACCTGTCATAAGTGCTCCACTTGCAGCACCAATCTCACTCCTCCTGTGTTTTCAGTCCATACTGTATATGTTACATGCCATCTACATTCATGTTGCCACTGCCAGCTAGTCAATGGTCTTTGGCAAAGGTCATGTGTTGTGACTGCACATATCAGTGCTGAAGCCACTGATAGGCTAATCTAGCAGGGATTGAAAGTGGAAGAGAAAGGATCTCAGCACAGAAAATTTGTCTTTTTATGTTTTTTAACCCCTGTGGACCATAAAACAAGGGGTCTTGAAAAAAAAAAAAAGCCTTTAAAGGCATAGGATCAATACCATTTTGTATAAGTACATACACTCATTGACAAAAAAAAAATACTGCACCCAGATAGAATTTCTGATTGCTGCAAAACTTGGCATGCAGTTATATCACATGAGGGCATTCACACATGGTGAACAGGCTTTGGATGGCCCAGACAGACCACCAGTATAGAGAATCGTTTGATCCACAACAAGCACGAGCCGCTCCCATAGTTTTATTATCCTTTATCCCGAGCACAGGTGGCACCTTTATTACAACATTCCTATCTCTGCCTGGACCAATTCCAAGTGGTTAGCAGAAGAAAATTTGGTGTCATGGTGCTCATTACATGTCTTGCCATTGTCAGTCACTCAACATTGCCTATGTTTGCATTGGTGTCGTTAATGAGAAATCAGAACCATTACAAACTGGAACCGTATTGTCTGTAGCAATGAATCCAAATTCTGTTTGGGACCAGATGACAGTTAAATTTGAATATGGAGACCTAGGGGTTAAGGCTTCAATTTTGTCTTTGCTGCGGAGAAACACACTGTCTCCCCCTGCTGGTGTGATGATCTGGGGAGCTATTGCATACGGCAGCCTAGTAGTAATATGGTGGACACCAACCACACAGCGATATGTGCAGGATATCCTGAGGCCATATGTGTTGCCTCTCATGGCAGAACTTCCAACTGGCATTTTTCAGCATTGCTCGCCCTCATGCAGCAAGGGTTTCCAGGAATGTCTCCTCCAGATTGCAACACTTCCTTGGCTGATCGGTCACCAGATTTATCATCAATCGAGCATTTACAGGACCTGCGGGTTGCCAGCCTCAGTAACCTATACATGTGAAGGATCTACAGGTCCAGCTGCAACATCATACGGAACCTGTGTGCCTCCATGCCATCTGTATCTCATCTTGTATCCAGGCTGAGGGCCTTATCTCATCTTGTATCCAGGCTAGAGGCTGTATCTCATCTTGTATCCAGGCTAAAGGCTGTATCTCATCTTGTATCCAGGCTAAAAGCTGTATCTCATCTTGTATCCAGGGCTAAAAGCTGCATCTCATCTTGTATCCAGGCTAGAGGCTGTATCTCTTCTTTAATCCAACTAAAGTCTGTATCTCAACTTGTATCCAGACTAGAGGCTTTATCTCAACTTGTATCCAGACTAGAGACTGTATCTCAACTTGTATCCAGACTAGAGGCTGCATCTCTTCTTGTATCCAGTCTAGAGGCTGTATCTCTTCTTTAATCCTACTAGAGGCTGTATTTCTTCTTGTATCCAGACTAGAGGCTGTATCTCAACTTGTATCCAGACTAGAGGCTGTATCTCTTCTTGTATCCAGTCTAGAGGCTGTATCTCATCTGTATCCGGTTTAGAGGCTGTATCTCATCTTGTATCCAGGCTAAAGGCTGTATCTCATCTAGTATTTAGTCTAGAGGCTGTGTCTCATCTTGTATCCAAGCTTGAGGCTCTATATCATCTTGTATCCAGGTTTAGAGGCCGCATCTCATCTTGTACACAGACTAGAGGCCGTATCTCATCTTGTATCCAGGATAGAGGCCGTATCTCTTCTTGTATCCAGTCTAGAGGCTGTATCTCATCTTGTATCCAGTCTACAGGTTGTATCTCATCTTGTATCCAGGCTAGAGGCTGTATCTCATCTTATATCCAGGCTAAAGGCTGTATCTCATCTAGTATTTAGTCTAGAGGCTGCGTCTCATCTTGTATCCAAGCTTGAGGCTCTATATCATCTTGTATCCAGGTTAGAGGCCGCATCTCATCTTGTACACAGACTAGAGGCCATATCTCATCTTGTATCCAGTCTAGAGGCCGTATGCCATCTTGTATCCAGTCTAGAGGCCGTATCTCATCTTGTATCCAGGCTAGAGGCTGTATCTCATCTTGTATCCAGGCTATAATCACCTAACTGGGTCCTAGATCCTCCTCCCATTTGCACACTTAACCCCAGTAATCTTCTCTTTTCTTCTAATATTGTAATCACTTCCATATATCATATTACAGTCCCACCTAGAAAGTTTATTTTATTTCATTGGATATTTTTTATTTATTTTTTTGCCAATGAGTGTATATACTGTACATGTATTAAAATAACAGTAAGTGGCTCAGATTATCAACAGGCTCCACAAGGGGTTTCTCTCCCATACAAAATGAGATGCTGAGCATTCTATCCTGCAAACAGATTTCATACTACTGTGCATTTCTCTACACATATGGAAGCAATACTGGAATATTATTCTGCATTGTTATTACGTACAAAGTAACCAGGACAGGAAGTGTTATGCCGCACGTTGGGGGGGTTGTTTATACATACAGAATCAAAAGACAATACAGGAGAATGCACACAGGAGCAGCGGTCATGTACAACCTATAGGGCAGGAGAAACAAGTGAACAGTCCTGGA